>NC_039362.1:52849053-53150874 GCF_003573695.1 Papaver somniferum | reverse complement strand
AAAAGAAAATCCCCCTCTAAATTAGTCGGGAATATGTTTAAAAGCATTAACTCCATTAAATAAAATACCAACCATTATTACCCAAAATAAGACCAACTCTGATTCTTCAGATTTCAAAAACAACTTTTAGTCCAAACAAGATACGAAAAAAAATAAATCAAAGATGAGAAATAATACTTTTAAAAATATATAGTATATATATATATATTGAACACCAAACTACATTACTCTAATCAAAACAAAAACAAAAACACTACACTCGGAATATGTTTGTGGCATGGTCATCGCCAGTACATGTTTCTGATTGTCCTCCTAAATTCCTCAACGAGACGGCCCTCCTCATGTGATGAATAACTCTAACCTTTGCCCACCTTATCTCCGCAATTTCTGTCAAAGTTCTGGTGAGTTCATTATAACGCGCTAAACAGCGGTTTTTTTGCAATAGGACGTCGTTGTTCTTTCCCAAGACTATAAGCTTATAAGGCGGCCACCATAGATTCGAAGGCTCTTCCAAGACAATGTTCCTCTTAAGTTCCCAATTCCATTCTACACCGGGTGCCCGTGCATGAATATCATTATCCGAAATGGGTGCCCAAATATCAATCCAGAGATCATAAATATCGTGAATGTTGTAAAATAAAAGGCGAACTCCAGACAAGACCATTCCAAGTTTTGGAGTACCGAAACCACCATTCTCATAAATATGATGCGGGGGTGGCGAATGTGACTGGAATGTCTCATTGTCCAAATTGAAAGATACTATCTGAATATTGTCATAAAAATAATGATTTATCCAAAAAATACAACCATGTGCGTACACACCTGAATCCCAAAAAGTTAAAGGAAAATATCCGATGTTCCTCCATCCCCTGTTGTCGCCTAGAGTGTGTACGTCCACTTTACCGTACACTTGAATTCGAACTACTTTGTATTCACCGGTATGTTGACAATAACCGAACCCCCCTACGACGAATCGTGGATCCCAACTAATTTGTGGCGTTGGTGTTGGATCGCATATTTGTGGCAGATGGAGGTGCTCACCCGTTGTTGGATTCATAATATAGATAGGATCTTGTATGTCGTGGTGTGAAACATAAAAACATACCAGACCATTACAAGATCCAACGATTGGGTGTGACATGTTTCATCATAGGATCAGATAATATTCCAGGTACCATTGTTTCCAAATAACATCTGATAGAAATCTCCCATCATCGTGTAGTAATCTTCCTCCTCAATTTTTTCTCTGTAGAAGAGTTGCGTAACTTTTTCTTCTGTCACTTTTTGAGTGAAACCAAAAAGGAGTCCAATTCTTTTGTCTGCAAGGACAGAATTCCACTCTTTGCATACACATTTTCTTGCCAAAATACCTTCTATACTTGGGAGGAGGTGTAGTATCTCGGGAGTTAAATCCGGCAACATTTCCATTACTATTACTGGTGAAATATTTTTTTTTTAATGTAGAAGTATTTAGGATTTGTTTTTGTTGAATGTTTATATAAACATCCAATGGATGCAATACGTGTCCCCACATAACACACCTGTTGGAATTTTCACGTCTTTTGGTGTTTCAAAATATATTCGGTTAATGTGAAGCGTAATACGAAGGGGTGCGAACCGTTACACCGTTTGGCCAATGGTCGCATCCTTAATCAGCATGCCTTATTTAAAAATCCATGATCCAAACAAGAAACGGATATTTTCACGTGTTTGTGTGAGATTTATTCCAGTTTATCAACATTCTATTTATGTGTCCATTGCAAATTTAAAAATTAGGGTTATGACCATAGTATATTAATCTTTTGAAGACAAGAAATTAGGGTTATGACCATAGTATATTAATCTTTTGAAGAAAAAAAATGATCCCAATATATATTGCTATTGCCAATCATATATAGCTGTAATTTATGGTGTTGACCAATATACGAAAGCCAAAAGAGAATTTGGGCATGGTTATAGCGCTTGGATGGACGGAATTGTTGCGCATGGCTTTGAGTAGGTGTGGATTACCGAGGAAATTACACCAAAAATAGAAATTTGTTCAGAGAAGATTAGGCATGGAGAATCATGGAGAGAGATACTTCAGATACCTACAGTTTGGAAAGAGTTTAGCCAAGGCATGCACATTAGCGAAGAGTACATGATTATGATCTACTGTAAGATAAAGCATATATGTACTCAATCAACATGGTTGTGTTTACGCAATTTTTTCGTGTTATTTTTCCGTATTTAGATAAATCATACCATATACTAAAATCAATGTGGTGTTGTACGCGTATATGAGAATATATTTATCAATATGGAAACTGTTATATTTTGTTTATTTGAGAGTGATATGCGGAATACAACTAAATTAGGTAATTGGAGATAATGCTCCTAACCTAAAAAAATTAGGGTTTTTCTAATACATATATACATATATACTATTAATTAAAGAGGTCGTACAAACCACACTAGCATAAAAGATAGATTGATATATTAGACGAATAAAATGAGTTCCAATAAGAACAATACCGAAAGCATTAAAACAATTCCAAGGATAGTAATGGTTGTCCCTAGAAAGCTAAGGATCACCATAACTATTGATGGCGTGTGTAAGGTTCCTGGCATGCGCCTGTTAGCTGAAGTTCAAGCTCATTTTGACAATCTTACTCTTCCTGCTTCTGCTTCTGTTGAAATGGATAGTGTCCATGCTCCCATTCCTTCGAATGAGCCTGTTGGTGAAACTGTGTCTGGCACACCAGAAATACCCAGGGAGACACCTCTAGAAGAAAAGGTACTTGAAGTTCCAGCACAGCCTGCTAAAGCTGCAACACGATTACCATATGCCATGGTTTTAGTTGAGCAGATTATCAAAGAAACTTTCGAATAATGTGGTTTTTGTTTTTTAATATTGAGGATGTTGGTATTATTTCGCTTCGTTTAGTTTTATAATGAATAATATAAAAATATTGGTTCTTTAATATATGTTCGTGTTCAAATTCTTTACTTGATATTTTTTTGTTAATCAATCAATTTTCATTATCTTAACTCGTCGAGTCAACTCAGTTTTCCATAATATACCTTATATAAACATAATCCCTTATGACAGTTATCAGATTTTTAATTTTAATTTAGGCACAACCAAAATGGAAGAAATATAGCATTAATTTATGGAAAGACTGGACCACAAGGGATCTTGCCACCAATGCCAAATTTGGGTCAAGCCAACCCAATGTGACAGACATTTTAGAAAAAAATAATAATCTTCTCTATATTATTTGGCAAAACAGAAGAAGAGGAGTACCAAAGACATCTATCTTTTCTTTTGCATGTACCCAACAAGGCCGCACAAGATACTCATTATGGCTACCTAGATCTTCTTCTTTTGCATGCGCACAAAAAATCAGAAGAAGAGGAGTACTGAAGAGATCTATCTTTTCTTTTGCATGTACCCAACCGCACAAGATACTCATTATGGCTACCTACATCTTCTTCTTTTGCATGCGCACAAAAAATAAGGGAATCATTGTGATGATTGACAAAAATGAGAAACTGAGTAATGATGATTGACAAAAGAAGTAGCGTTGTGATTGACAGAACACTGATTTTGAAGGAGAGGATAAACTCCAGAAGGTCACACAATACAGGATCCTGTTATAATACTTCTCTTTCAGTCACACATAACAAGAAGTCCCAAAGTACAACTACCATATGAATGTACCCCTCAAATCCAAAAATCAATCATAGGAATGTTCCATATATATACTCCTAGTATTAAGTGATGGGGATGGTATTTAGGACAGGGTCCCACTAGAATATTCTACATAGATTGTTAAAGTAGAAAAATCAAAGATCAAAAAATACCACTGCAAACTGGAGTACTTAAGTTATTGTTGGAGTGCTAGCTAATTCCTTTGTTAGTAGTGACTTGGATAGAGTACTATCTATTCCTTACTACTGAGTCAACTGCATTAAACTATTTTATTCACAATTGACATATTCTTAGAAGTAAAACAATAAATTATTGATATAGTACTAACTAGTGCCTTGGAAGATGATAAATGCTTTTTGGTGCAATTTTTTTTTTGATTAAAATCCCAATTCATAATCTTAGAAGCAATTCTAGCTAGCTCTTACAATTAAATTTGTGTTAAAAGAACCGAGATCAATATTTATTTTTTAAATACTGGTCGGTAATATAGGATTTTATCATGTCTGTGCCTTTAATCTGGACGAAACATGAAATATCATCGATACATATATATGAATATCCGATAATATCGCATTATTGGTCGTATCAGGCCGATCTGCTGATAATATTGGCAAGGATGTTTGGGGATGTTAGGTTATCAGGTTAGACTAGTTTATTTGATTGGTCGGAATTATGAATTCACGAACGACTATGATTGGCTTCATCGACAAGACTCGATATCCAAGTTTTTTACCAATGTCACTCTTGGACATGGCTTATTCAGCTAAACCAAATTTTATTTCGATGTCACGATCTTAGAGAGTATAGTTCATCCAAATCTAAGTTTCCGAGAGCATTTCCACCAAGATAAATTGATTGATGGTAATTTTCCATTTTTTACCGATGTCACTCATGGACGAGCTTGTAAACCAATTTATATTTCGATGTCACGATCTTAGCAAGTATTTATCGTCCAAATCTAAGTTTACGGGGAATACCTCCACCAAGATAAATTGATTGATGGTAATTTTCAAATTTTACCGATGTCACTCGTCGGGAATATGCTTCTAAACCAATTTTTAATTTTATGACAGTCGAAACATGATATATCAGCGATACATATGAATATCCGATGATATCGCATTATTGGTCGTATCAGACCGATCAGCCGATAATATTGGCAAGGATGTTTGGGGATGTTAGGTTATCAGGTGAAACTAGTTTATTTGATTGGTTAGCATTATGAATTCACGAACGACTATGCTTGGCTTCGTCGACAAGACTCGATGTCACTCTTGGAGGAGCTTCTAAACCAATTATTATTTATTTCGATGTCACAATCTTAGCAAGAATTTTTCGTCCAAATCTAAGTTTCCGGGGAGTATTTCCAACGAGGCAAATTGCTTAATGGTAATTTTCCATTTTTACCGATGTCACTCTTACACGAGCTTGTAAGCCAATTTATATTTCGATGTCACGATCTTAGCAAGTATTATCGTCCAAATCTAAGTTTACGCGGAGTATCTCCACCAAGATAAATTGATTGATGGTAATTTTCCATTTTTACCGATATCACTCTTGGACGAGCTTCTAAACCAATTTTTATTTATTTCCATGTCATGATCTTAGCAAGAATTTTTCGTCCAAATCTAAGTTTCCGGGGAGTATTTCCACCGAGACAAATTGCTTAATGGTAATTTTCCATTTTTACCGATGTCACTCTTGGACGAGCTTGTAAACCAATTTATATTTCGATGTCATGATTCTTAGCAAGTATTTATCGTCCAAATCTAAATTTAAGGGGAGTATCTCCACCCAGATAAATTCCTTAATTTTAATTTTCCATCCAATATTTTTTTTTATATTACTTTTTATTTATTTTCCAAAGCCGCATACTTGTTCACTAGCCAAGTTTGCACGTGGCTAAGCTAGAGGTAAAGTGAAAATGTGTGTCACGGTATAAAACACGAGCAAGGAAGGGAGACTGGACAGTACCACTTTTTCATTTCCAAGTCTCTCTCTAAACTAGGGTTTCAGTATCAAAAACTAAAAGTTTTAGTATCAAACCAGACAAAATGACTGCTCTTCTAGTAACTTCCTTCCGATTTCTTCTTCTTGATGGAGACAAAGATATTGTTGGTTATTTTGGTTGCGAGGTTGTTCCTTGTTTTGGAGATGTTGATGATTATGATGTTGTTGACGATGAAGAAGAGGAGGACGATGAAGAAGAGGAAGACTATGAAGAGGATGATGAGTATGATTTTGAGGATGATGATGATGAGGATGAGGATGATGATTTAGATGATCCAGAACACTTATTTTGGTTTGGGCCAGCGCTTGAGGATGAAGATGAAGACGATGATGCTGATGATGACGATGATGATTGGCCATACAAAGATGTGGTTATGATTGTCGACAGCAACAGTGAAGAAGAAGGGGATTATAACTGATCTACTCCTCTGTTTTCATGGTTCTGCTATGCAAGAATGGTATTCAATCACATCTTGATCCATCATCTTTTGTTTAGTTAAATATCTTTTTAGTTTTTGTGTTATTAGTGTAATCTTTTTTTTTTTGATGTTTAATTAGTCTGTTTGTAAAGTTTCTTGGAAGTATAGTTTTTGTGAATGTTTAATATTTACAGATGCAATATTTTCTTTGGATTCCAAGTGCATATGTTGTTTAATTTCTGTCCATTGTTCATCTGTTGGAGTATCAATCTTTTGACAAAACAGAATGAACGAGTAATGTGTTTAAGGGGGCTTGGTGTAGAGATTTGGATGTTAGGGTTAACCATGATTTTGTTGTGGGTTTTCTGTTAAAGTGATAGGATCATGAATATGATATTGAGTCTTGTATCCGAGAAAATAGCCAAATTTTTCATAAATTGCAGTGCCAAATCTGACAAACTTTACCAAAAAAAAATCAGAATTGAGAACACAATTGAACAGTAGGCCTAGGACTGCTACATAATTGTGCTTACACATTAATAAAATTAGCATACTAAAAATAATGTAAAAAACTTGAATTTTGTCAATGTCGAGTGCTCAGCCATAAATTTGTTTGTCTTGGTGGCTTCCCATGTTCTTATTCATTGTAATTATTATCCAAATGTTCACCATAGCTTTTCTCAAATGCATCCCAAGAAGCAAAACCCTTAGGAGGAGGATCATTTTCAACATGGATAATTTTATTATTATGAACTAATTCCCATTCTTCATCGACAAAATCTTCTAGTATATCACCAATGCTTTCCACAAAGTCATCCCATGAAGCAAATCCCTTCGGAGGAGGAGGATCATTATTAATAAGACCATTGGCAGGAACAACACATTTCTCATTAGAACTCATCCTCTCAATTCCTTCTTTCTTTTACTTACGAACGAGGTATCTAGTTTCTTATTTCTAGGATCCAAATCTAGCTAAATATAGTGTTTTTTTCCTATACATATCTAGTATGCAAATCTAAATATAGTGGGTGGGTTATGTTTACACGATTCTATTTTTCAACTGTACCCACACGTACTACACTTTTTACAAAGTTAGTTTTTTACTTTAGTACCGTTATAACAACTGCAGCAACACGTACTCTGCTTTTCAGTCGCATCGCACTCCGGTCTTTTAGAGCCGTCAAAGCTGAAAACTATGCAGCAGGATAACAAGATTTGACTGAGAAAATTCTTAACATAGAACGTGCAACATGCAAATTGAAGGATCTTTACCTTCCGATTTTACCAAATTATTTACGATATATACTTAAATATTTTGCCAAATTATTTATTAGTAAAAATATTGCCAAATTTCCATTTACCCTCTGTGTTCATCTCTCTCGTCTTAAATCATTTCATGTTTCTACTCTTAAATCTTCTAACCTCCCCCTAGAAAACTAAACAAGTGGTTTACTTTGATCATCTGATTCATCTCCTGGATAAACCATATATTCCCCTGTCAGTTTTGCTTTGCGGAATAATCGGATTGACCGTGTAAGTAATTCTTTTCAGTACTGCTTTGTTAACAGAGATTGTAACTCTAATGGTCATAGTAGGGTAAATATTGTCTTCACATGCAACTGTATGTAGGTAGCTAACCTCTGATTATTTGTATGATTCATATATGATAACTGAACTCACATTGTGATTTGTGATTACTCTTTGTGTACGTATTACTCTTTGCAATGATATTTCGTAGTTTTATTCGGACCAC
Source organism: Papaver somniferum (assembly GCF_003573695.1). Classification (NCBI taxonomy): domain Eukaryota; kingdom Viridiplantae; phylum Streptophyta; class Magnoliopsida; order Ranunculales; family Papaveraceae; genus Papaver; species Papaver somniferum. The sequence goes on along the minus strand of NC_039362.1, from coordinate 53,142,998 downwards.
AATAGCATTTTCACAAGATGTTCACAAGTTTTTTCTCCGTCCAGGTATCTGAGAATTCATAATGGATCCTAGAATAATGGATAAATCTTGGATGTATACCGATAGAACCAAACCGCGTTATCAAGACGGAGTCGATGCATTTATAAAGTTTGCTACGCATACATACCAACAGGATATTGCGAATGGGAAACGGAAACCATACCACAAGGGCAAAGTTAAGTTTCTATGTCCATGTGTGAAATGTCTCAACCTCTACGCGCACAAGGAAAGTAAAGTTAAGTATCATTTATTTTCTTCTGGATTCATTCAAAATTATGCGGTATGGACTAAGCACCGAGAAGGAGATGAGTTATCAAGGTGGACACTTCTGGATGGTAATGGCGACGACGGTCCGCACTCTGATGAACCAACACATGCTGCAGATACTAGAGAAATGGTTAGTGATTTATTAGGAGACAACTTTTCAAAGGATTCTGAGAAGATGCAACAGATACTCGAAGATGCTGGGAAACCCCTATACAAAGGATGTGCCGATTTTACAAAGATATCTGCAATGTGTGAACTGTTTAACCTGAAGAGCAAGCACGGAGCTTCCGACAAGTTATTTAATGAACTTCTACCGCTGTTAAAATCCATGCTCCCTCCAGGAAACGAGATGATGAAAAGTACATATGAAGCTAAGAAGGTGATGAGAGATTTGGGTTCAGGTTACGAAAAGATACATGTATGCATCAATGACTGCATTCTCTATAGGAAGGATTACGAGGATCACATAAAGTGTCCCACCTGTGGGGATTCAAGATGGAAAGTTGACGACACCACCCACGAGGTTTATGAAAAAATTCCGGCAAAAGTCTTGTGGTATTTCCCAATTATCCCAAGACCGAAACGGTTGTTTCAATCAAAGAGAATTGTTGAATATTTATTGTGGCACGACACCAGAAAGAAAGAAGAGGGTGTTTTACGGCATCCGGCGGACTCACCAGCATGGAAAAACATAGATAAAAGATATCCAGTAATTCGTGATGATCCTCGAAATCTGCGGCTAGGAATTTCGGCTGACGGGGTTGACGTAAACAAAAGCATGCAAAAACAGCACATTGTGTGGCCAATTCTGACAGTGATTTACAACCTTCCGCCAGAGTTTTGTATGAAGAGAAAGTTCAACATGCTGTCATTAATTATCGATGGGGGGCCTTGTAAGGACATTGATGTTATGTTACAACCGTTTGTCGAGGACCTCAAGGAATTGTTTGAGGGAGTCCAATGTTTTGATGTGCTGAAACAGGAGATGTTTACTCTGCGTGTGGTTGTTTTATGGACAATAAATGATTATCCTGCTCTCGGTACACTGTGTGGTTGCCCCTACCAGGGACGAGACGCCTGTAAGGTGTGTGGGAGAAATACTTACTGTGTCAGGCTAAAACATTGTAGAAAAGAGGTTTATACCTGACATAGAAGATACCTACCATACGACCATCCATTCAGGCGTCAGAAGGGGTTCAACGGAAAAGAAGAAACTGAAAAGGCTCCGGAACTTATGACCCCGTCACAAATATACAATGAGGTAAAGATTATAAAGAATAAATGGGGAAAGGGACGGAAGAACATTGTGGTGGAATTCGTGCAGGATAACCCTGGAAGAGGTGGAAAGATGAAGAGAATCGAAAAGACCATCGACCCAAAAAAGGGGAAGGGAAGGAGAAGGAGACCGAAAGGCGCTACTGGAAAAAGTTCAATATATGGTTCCGGCTCCTCCCTACTGGCGGTATCATGTTGTCCACCATTGCATAGATTTCATGCACGTCGAAAAGAATGTATGCGAGAGTATCGTTGGAACATTGTTGAACAATGAATTTAAGTCGAAAGACCACCTTGCTGCTCGAATGGACCTGAAGGAGATGGGTTTTAGAGACGAGTTGCAACCTCGGGAAAATGGCAAAGGGGGATATATACTAAAGGCAGCATGTCACTCATTAAGCCCGGAGGAAAAGGACAAGTTGTGCAACATTATCCGAGATAAAGGTTCCACAAGGGTATTGTTCAAACTTTTCAACACTGGTGAATCGAAAAGATCGAAAGCTTATCGGACTAAAATCGCATGATTATCACATACTAATGCAACATTTTTTGCCCATTGCGATTAAATCAATTATGCCGCAGCCAACAAGATATGCTATTATCAGGTTTTGTTTCTTTTTCAGGGCAATATCTAGCAAAGAAATCAAGGTGGCAGAGCTAGAAAAATTGCAGTCGGATCTCGTTGTGACGTTGTGCTTGCTCGAGAAATACTTTCCTCCATCCTTTTTCGACATCATGGTTCATTTAACTGTGCATCTTACCAGGGAAGTGCAAATTTGTGGTCCTGTATTCTTTCGATGGATGTATCCGTTTGAAAGGTGCATGAAGGTCATAAAAGGGCATGTGCGAAACAGAAACCCTGGAGGAAGCATTGCTGAAGGGAACCTTGCGGAAGAGACAATTGAGGTTATCAGTGAGCACCAACAAAGCATGAATGATACAGTCGGAATTCCACCAGACAAACTCAACACATCTGACACTGGCGAAGATTCTTATTCTTTCAGGGGAAAACCAATGTCAAATCCTAAGTTTCCTCGTGTTGATAAGGATCTGTTTGATAAAGCGCATTTCTATGTATTGCGGAATTCGCCTGAAGTTGCTCCTTACGTTGAGTAAGTATAACTAGATCTAACCAGATAACCTCATTTTTTATTTAGTTTTTGATTCTGTGTCCGAATTTCTGTAAATAATAACATTAATCATTGCACTGTCCAGCCGACACCAGAATTTTTTGAAGGATAAATATCTTGGTATGAGTGATAGACAGCTAGATCAAAAACATCGTGAAGAGTTCGCCAAATGGTTACAAAAAGTGGTAAGAGTTTGCAGAAAATGTCACTCTATGTAACTTTTGCGTTGAGACGGAGGCTAATCCTTATAATGTATTTCAGGTTGACAGTGAGTGGGCAGACTCTAGGGAAAACTTCAATCAGGACTTAAGGTGGCTATCAATCCCACCGAATGCACAAGTAGAGACATACGAAGCATATCACATCAATGGATACCTGTTTCGCACAAAATCTCATGATGGTTCCGTTAACCAGAATAGCGGGGTTTACGTAGAGGCAACTGACACGCACATTAGACAAGCGGGGATTACCCTTAATCTGGCGGATTATTATGGTGTTTTACAAGAGATATGGGTGCTGACATATCATTCGCTGAAAGTGCCACTTTTCAGGTGTAAATGGGTTACCAAAGCAGGGGTCTCAAAAGACAAACTTGGCTACATTTTGGTTGAGCTTGATAAGTTGGGACTCCAGGATGATCCTTTCGTTGTAGCCTCCCAAGCTAAGCAGGTATTTTATGTGCCAGACCAGGAAAATAAAAGAAAGTCTATTGTGTTAGGTGCACCTACCCAAATCTGGAAATATGCTGGTGATGAAGTCGACGAGGAATTCAGTACGGCAGTTATTTGTCGGAATGAGTATAAATTGCCAAAGGTAGATAAACTTGACCTACAAAGGACATCCAGGGATGATTACTATCGGGACGACATTAAGGGTAGAACTTCAAGGAAACCACCAGCACCAGCACCAACAGCAGTCCCTGCTTCTCAAACGACTGCATCTGAGCAACCATTTCCAAGGCCTAAGCGACAAGCCAGGTGATAGAATGTAGTTGTTTGGATTTTTCTGTTAACTAGAGAATGAATGTATGGATTGTTGAAAAAAAAATTGGTTCTTAAATCATGGTGGGGTTTTGTATGCAGATGGGTTTTAGCAATGTTGGATGAGTTTGGATTTGGCTATACTGATTATTGAATTAATATTTTGTCATGCTAGGATTAGTAGTAATAGTACTAGGCTTGCACATAGATTTTTTTTTTTGGAATTGGGCCTAAAATAGTCTTTGAATTAATCTTACTCCAACGACATTTTATAAACTGGAGTAATACCCACCATCTTAAACAACATTTTATATACCCTATTGATTCATTAATTCAGTCATTCCTACCCATCTCTACTTAACAATCATTGGAATTTTAGAATCATTCACCAAGAACATTGCTTGTTTGTACATTTACAAAAACAAGAAGACAATAACAAAAAAAAGTCCAATACTACAAACATTCCTTTAACATTTATCAGCTCATTGAGCATTATATCAAGTTTTTTCAATTTCCGCATCATCACCACAAGTTCACACAACTATCAAACCCTCAAAAGAAACTACCATTACATATTCTCAAAATACCTTCACCTAAAGGCCATAACCCAAACCCCTTTCATTACAAACCATTACTACAAACTTGAAACAACGACTACCCCTTTCAACTTTACAATCCAAACACAAGAAAATTCCTTGTATCTTACTACTTGCCCACAAAATCAAAATAAAAGGAAATCCAAAACCGTCCGCATCAACTTTCAAAATACAAATAAACTTACCATCTTTCGCACCAACATCAGGAAGAGTAGAAGAAAGGAAAATTACCAGAAAAGTTGTTTTGCAAAAAACTTGTTGATCGTTTTCAGGACTTATGCAATGCCTGAAAATCTAGCCTTTCCTGGTAACTCTGATGAGCTTACCACCGTTCATCCTCATCAGTATCCAGACCCTCTTCACCATAGTCCTCGCTATCAGATGGTGCAGGAGAAGTCCCACTGTATGATGATTCATCATCACTATCCTCATCCCCTTCTTCCCTTTCTTCCTCACTTGACTCATCATCGAGATGAGCGATTCTACGGCTCACCTTCACTGCAACAGGTTCACCCTTACTCATGGTGCGAGCAAAAATCTTGGGATTGGCAAGTTCATATTCAAATCGCCTTCTCATCATGATAAGAATTCATCCTTTGCTTGTCCTCCGCAGCATCCGAATCTAGGTCACTGGTATCCACTTCCTCCACTTCATACCCATACCCTTCTGAGGCCTCAGAATCACTTTTTGTTGAACTTCCAAACTTTGGGGTCTTGTCCTGCTTCTCAGCCTTTTCCTCATCATTTCGTTCTTGTCATTCTAAGAACTTGGGTAGCCATACATTGTAGAGAGCCTCAAATCTCATTTTCTTCCGCTCCTGAACAACCTCTTCTGCCTCTCTCTGAAGAGTTTGCTCTTGAATCCGATGATCAATTTCAGACTGTGCATCTTCTCTAGACTGCTTCAATTCCTCTATGCTCAAAGAAGGGAGAATTGACTTGGCTTGTGCAAACTCAGGTGTTACTAGTGGTGCATTTGGAAGATTTCCGATGTAATTGGTTGAATTCTGGGCAGGATCAGCCATACTGTCAATTTAGTTTTCTAAACCTAAACCTTTCCTCTTCTGTTAAAGATCTCTCTGAAAATGGTAATCTCTCTGCTAATTAACCCCTCAAATACCCCATTGTGCCAATTCAATTCCATTTATGGCGCTTAGTTAGCCGTCATGTCACTTTGTTAACTACGCCCATTCAAAGCCATCTGTGTCCCCTTCACTCTAATAACCATCATTACCCTATCAAGACCCATTTTCAACACCTAATTCCCATTAAGACTTTTACCCTCTTTGGAACTGCCATTAAGGGAGTATCTAGTGGGTCACCAAACTTTGATGTTTATCTTTGGGGTCTAATTAACTCTTTATGTTTTATGCATACTAGGAAATGGTAGCACCAGTTGGGAGGCTTCATTGCAACCTTCTAAAAATGCTATTCCTGCTAGAACAGTCCTTCATATAATAGCGTGTCCAAAAAAGGAAAATTTTGGCCATATTACGTTTCCAAAGTAATATTAACAATAATTAAAGCAAATACTAATTAACCACTAAAATCAAAATGGATATTAAGAGAAGTAATAAGGGAGAAGGGAGAATTTATTATTCACTTAAGAAATTGGGATACAAAATACAATAGCCTAAGGGAGCTATTTATACAAGTCTTAAGGTGTTAGCTTGTATACACCACCTAGTATTACATGTCACACTACATGTAGGATGTTATGTAGCAATAACACCTGTAGCTTGCAAACCATGCAATTCAACACCCACTAGCTTTAGGTGTTAATCTCATCCATCAAAGTAGCTTACTATTGCTTAAGTAGCTTATACAAGTTGCTTATACAAGGTGCTTGGTGTAACAAGGTGCTTATGCAAGGTGATTGGTGTAACTAATGGTGCTAAGTGGATAGCCACCATATCCCATGCTTATTATAATAAGCCACACTTTGATTTGGCGTGTCTATTAAAATGTTGAGTAGCTGAACCAGTTTAGTTTTTTCAAAACACCCTATAGACACGTCTAAAGATGGGAAGCTTGGTGGATTGATACGTTACCTAACTTCTTTGATGTCATGCGTTCGAATATTGCGTTCGAAAGCTTTTTATTAATTTTTTTCAGAAGGATGGGCTTGTTCAGAAGGATGACAGCGTCTTCTTATAGAATTTTTAAGGTAAATGGGCTTCCACTTGCCACTTCAAGCCCGTCTCTGACGAAAATAGTTGAGGGCAGCTGCGGTTCGGTACTGGGTTTCGACTTCGGGTCACGGGTAGCCCGCTTAGAGAGTCCGCTTGCCAAATAGCTGCCAAGTGTTTGCTGCCGCCTCTTAACGGCCAATAAGTTGGGGTGGCGTTCAATAGGTCTTTGCATGCACTTAGTAGGCATGTGCCTCCACGATATCTCAACTAATTGATCTCGAGGATTGAAAAAGGATGGGTGAGATGTGTTAACTGTTGGTCTTCTCGTCCATAAGGCCTGTTTGGAAGAAATCAGTTTTAATTTCCAATTCTGTAACTCTGTAACTTCCACATTCCATCTCCGCAAAATCCCTTCAGTGTTCCAATTGTTGAAGCTATGTCTAAGCGAGGTTATAATGCATATCTAAATCTGAATGATCGCCCAGCCATGTCTACAAATCAGGAATCCATGGGTAGACCAGAGGAAAAGAAGGCTAAGATGAATATGCAAGAAAACCAGGTATTGATTTTTGATAATCATGGAAGAATTGTTGGGTTCAAGGTGTTGAAAGTGAATTTCATAGTTGTAATTGGCTTTATTAGTAACTGTGATGGTGTTATTGATTGGGATTCCCCCATTTCTCCAATTTGACAGGTAGTAGAGATAAGCAGTAGCAGCAGTGAGGAACCAAAGCCAAACATGCAAGTTGGTACTGGAGGTGTTGGAGAAGTCAAAGAGGATAGGGTTGTTATGCATGATAGTGCCAGTGTTTATGCGTTGGATCCTCAACTTCCTCAACTCCAAGGGGTGATGAAGGGTGGGTGGTGTATGTCGTTCATCCTGACAAAGGCCGGTTTGTGATTAATGAAGGTGTGGTGCTTGTAGGGGAGCACAGGTGGTTTGTGGTGGTGCTAGACAGGGGTTCTATTCTGCACCAGTTCCAGTTGCATGCAAAGCTAAGATTCGGGAGAATGACACTCATGGTCTCCCCAATGATGTGGTAGTATTCCCCAATATCTTCATGCTGGCACCAGTGATGCGACAGTTGGCAGAGGATGCTTATGATATTGCAATCTTCGGACCAGGGGAGATAACTGATTCTAATGAGATTCCTGAGGATGTAGTAGTGCCTATGCCTCCTCCTAGGGGAAACTATTATGTGCCAAGGAGGAGGGCACCAGAAAGGAGTGGAGCTAACAAGAAGGTTGTTGGAAGTGGTGTGGGGACCTCTGGGGTTGCACCAGGAGCTTGACCAGTATTCAACCATCCCCTTCCAGATGGTAAAGTAAGTATTCCTGTAAATGTTTTTTGGCTGAATATTGCATATGTTTCTCATGGATAAACAGTTAATGCTAGTGGTGCTGATTTTGGATTTGATAGTGTTGGTTTTAAAACAATGATGTTCAATTGAATGTATATGTGGTTCTGGGTTATTGTATTATGCTTGGTTGAGTGGCTGTTGTGTTTAATTTTGGTTTTGAGCTTGATATGGTGACTATAGTAAATAGCAGGGGGAATTTGAAAGGGGGTTATGCCCAAAAGTGTTTTCTACAGAAGTTATTTACTAAAAATGTCTAGTTTTTTAAAAATTCCGAAAAAGGTATAATGTGTACACATTATAGGTGTGGATTCTTGATATTGTGTACACAATATCAAGCAATGGGTACATATTCAAACATTTTTGGTAATTTATAACATTTTTGGGAATAACTAAAGAAAAGACACCTTTGGAAATTTTCTCGTTATCATGAAGGTTTGAAATTGTTTTATGGGGTTAATAGTTTTATCTGGGCATTCATATGAACTACTCCAACTGGTAGCATAGGCAACTTTGAAGTTATAGAGATAGAATAACATATTAGTACAGGAATGCTTGAGAGAGCAATGAAAAATCTTACCAGAAATGCAGTGTGGTAGCTGAGAGGAAATTTTGATAGCACACATAGTCCAGGAGTAGGATCTTTTAGAAACCAAATTGCAGACTCCCAAGTTATTTATAGCATTCCAATGCAACGGATTACCAAAGAAATTTTGATTATAGGTGTTTAGAAGATTTGCAGAAATAGTTTTGGAGAACCCAATAACTTGCAGAACATGCAAGTCAGAATCTATTCCAGAGAAAGCTAGGGAATTAGTCTTGAGGGTTTTGGGTGTACTTTTTGGACACACTTTCAACTTAGCGTGTTTATTTAAATGTTGAGTAGTTCAACCAATCTAGTATTTTCAAAACACTAATCAAAAACATCTAAAGATGGGCAACTTGGTGGATTGGTACGTTATCTAAATCCTTCGAGGCCGTGCGTTCGAATATGGGTGAAAGATTTTTATTGATTTTTTCAAAACGAACTTTTTAGCCACGTTATAAAACCGGCGTGTCTATAGAACGCACACTATGGACACACATATACTAGCGTGTCCAAAGAAGAATTTTTAGCCACACTTTCAACTTGGCGTGTTTATTTAAATGTTGAGTAGTTCAACCAATCTAGTGTTTTCAAAACACTAATCATAAACATCTAAAGATGGCCAGCTTGGTGGATTGGTACGTTATCTACCTCTTCGAGGTCATGCGTTCGAATATGGGCGAAAGATTTTTTATTAGTTTTTTCAAAACGAACTTTTTAGCCACGCTATAAAACCGGTGTGTCTTTAGAACGCACACTATGGACACTCATATACTAGCGTGTCCAAAGAAGAACTTTTTGGCCACACTTTCAACTTGGCGTGTCTATATATCCTAAACTATGGACACGATATACTGGCGTGTCTATAAATCGTACACTATGGACACACATATACCGGCGTGTCCAAAGAAGAACTTTTTGGCCACACTTTGAATTTGGCGTGTCAATCAATCGTACACTATGGACACGCATATACTGGCGTGTCTAATAAACCAACTTTAAAACCACACCTTAAATGGCGTGACTAACCTTTTGGACACGCCAAAACTCCCTAATGTGGCCATAAACTGGTCTATAAACACGCCCAATACCTAATGTGGCCATAGACTGGTCTATAAACACGCCCAATCAAAAATTTGAAGTTAACGTGACTAAACGGTTGAAATTTTGACACGCTAGTAACCCTGGCGTGGCTGAAAGCACTTATATGAACACGCCCATTGAACATTGCGTGTCTATAGGGTAGAAGTATACCCTATAGACACGCCAAAACCAAAAAGGCGTGACAGGCAAATTTATTTTTGGCGTGGCTAAAGGCCATTTCTGTACTAGTGTGTCAAAAGAAGTTATTAAACCGGGATCATATGTTAAGCCTAACAATCTTGACATTACAGGTTGTAAACGTCCAACCTTTAGGCAAAGGAATCAGTACTGTGATAATCCTAGTTTTGCTTATAAACGTCATACGAAGCCTTTTCACAATCGTAATGGTTATCAAAAGGATAACTTCGTAAAGACGAAGACAAGATCTGATGCTCCCAATTGTAGAAAGACTAACTTGAAAAAGAATAGTCAATCCAATTATCTTCCGGAAAATCTTGAAGAGAGTAATGGAAAGAAGGTTTCGGTCGTTCCTAAACGCACTCAAAAGTGGATACCAAAGAAAGTCAATGATGTTTTGAGTGTGAAAAGGAATGATCTCCCAGAAAGTTCCATGACTATGGGGAAAGCAGTATCCATGATGCTGGAACTTAAAGAGTTCTTTGGGAAGATGGATTTGGATGTGAAAGGTTCTAAAAGCGATCTCCTTCATGATAATCCAAAAGTCACTTGTGGTGAGCAAGACTTTGTTCACCCCAACGCAACTTGATTGTGTTGGAACTGCATCCTCACCAAGGAATGCCCTGCTTTGTATACGGTGAGGTTAGCACAAGAATTGGGGCACACAGATTATGTTCGGTAAGGCGGTAGAATTCGATTGGATTCATCTAAAAAGGTATGTAAACTTGAGCAATATTTGTACTTTTATTTGCTTAGAATACTTATAATAATAATCTTGCTTATCGTTCATTTCTACCTAACTTGATCTGTGTTTAAGGTTCTTAAATGTTTATGTTTGAAAATAATAGTTCGGGATGTTTGGACTACATGGTACACATACCAAGTATGCATAACAGCATTCAAAATCAAAATCCAGGGGTTTAAGTTCGCAAACCCATATGCATACTTGACATCGATATTCGGTAAACTTGTTTTGGCCGTAACTTCTTCGTCTGAACTCGGATTTACCTCATTCTTTTTGCATTATCTTCCTTATTGAATTCCCTTCAAAATAGAGATAATAATTGTTGAATTTGGATGAGTTAATATTGGTCTTTGTCCTGTCTCTTGTTTTTTAGTGTTTGTTCCGTTTCGTTGCACTTGCTCTATTCTCTTGGACTTGGGCACTGGGATTCTTGGAGAAATCCTATTCTAAGCTATTTTGTGGCTATTACAAGAGTGATGTTGGTGAATCACAAAGAAGCAAGTTCGAAAATGGGTAGTAGTTCACATTTCTATATATTCTTGAGTGTTCACAATCATCTCATGTGAACTATGGTGCATAGTCGTTAATGACTTTGTATGTTCTTCTTTGTTAAGGAAATCTTTTTATACGCTTTTGGTAACCACTCTTTGTATAAATCCGTGCGAAAAAGATTGATTCTACCTTCTAAGGGAAAAGATTGTTATTGCAATATAAATCTTTATGATTTTGTGATATTGCAATTGTTTATGGGATATGTATTGTTTGCATCTGTGAACTTGAAGGTCCCATATGTTGTCAAAAGTAAAGTCGTTCATAAATTGGTATTCTTATTGATAAAAGGACGAATGGACTTTTGACAAATACAAAAGTTATGCCTATGCAGTCATTTACTTGATGGAAAATAGGATAAAATCTTTTGTGTGAAAAGGATGAAGTCTATTATGTCATTATGCATATAGTGATGGAAACATAGAATAGATCCTTGTATGTATTCCAAGGTATTGATCAATTCTTTTTGTATTACCGTGAAGGCTCCTTTGTTTGTCTTATATTGAGCACGATACAACTAAGTCGATTATTCTTATTGGCTTTGTTGGTTGTTCCATAAGATGCTATATGTTGAGCATTATGAACTAAATTAATCATCTTGGTTGGTTATTTAGTTATTTGCTCTGAAAGTCTTCTTTTGTCGAGCAAAACTTTTGACAATTAAATTGATTACTTTCGTGATTAGTTTGGTTATTTGTATTCCAATTAGATTAATTATGAGTTCTCTTGTAATTAGTCTAGTTGAGTTTTCATATATTCCACAAGTTCTTGTGTTGAATATATGAACGGCTATACTAACCATATTCTATTGGTTAATGTAGTCGTATATTCCGTAAGATTTTCCTTATGTTGAGTTTGTGAACAATCAAGTTAATCATCTCCGTATGATTACCTTAGTCGTAGCTCCGTAAGTTTACTTATGTTGAGCACAATCAATTAAATTGATCACTTTTGTGGTTTGATTTAGTTGTGTATTCCAATTAAATTAATCATGGGTTTACTTGTGATTAATTTGATTGAGTTTTGGATATAGAAAATCATTTTCCTATGGTTTTTGGTGTCCAATTAAAAATCCTTCTTTTCTTTCGAAATTAAGGTCGCTCTTGTTGTTCTTTCGGGAATGACATCACATGGGGGAGAGTTCTTTTGAACTTGTGCTTAATGGTAATATATTGCGAGGTGTGCGGCTGTGGAATTTTATAGGGGTTATCTTGTATCTTAAAACTCCTTGATGAATGCATTTAGCTTTGGCTTTATGATTGCATCTAAATTAAGTTGGTATGTATTTTTCTTTTAGTCTATGAAATGTCTCTTGTGGAAATTTCATTATGATCCCGTTCTTGTACCTTTGCCAATTTTATTGACAAAAAGGGGGAGAAATATTGTAGTTCACACTACAAATACATATGGTTTTCGGATCATTGTGTAAGGGGGAGTGGTTTCCATGATCGAGATGGAATATTGACTAAGGGGGAGTGATACATATCACCATAGTATTATTGTTAAAGTCGTGATGCAATTGGACTTTGATGTTACATAATGATACTATGACACTGTATAATAATGATCGAGTATCTCGATTTCTCTCATTGTTATAGCTACGGATCTTCAACAACGGTGATGCTAAACTTACAACCTTTGGGATCATTGGAGTACTTGGAAGGACGAAGATTTATAGGAACGTTGAAGATTAAACTATGGAATAGGAGCCACTAAAGTTTATCTTTTTTGTATTCCATATGTATTACTCCCTCCGTTTCTAGAAAATAGGCAGGTTTGTATGCAAATTTACACACAAACAAGCCTATTATTTAGAAACGGAGGGAGTAATAGTTTTTTCACTAAAATTGACAAATGGGGAGATTGTTAGAGCATAGCTCGGTCGACCTCGCATGCGTTTCTATCTCAAGCATATTTGTCAATGTTAGTGATCAAAACTATGAGTCTTGATTTCTAGCCTACATAGCTAAATCTCGTACTAGGATAGAAAAGTGTAGTTGAGCTCAAGAACTTCATGGAGATTTAACGACAACGAAGAAGATATATACAAGGAACCGTGGAACTTCATCAACAAAAAGGTATGTGGAGACTTGAACTTATCTATCACTCAAAAGTCTATCTATTCTATCTCCTACTTCTTATGAGACAAACGTCGTATGCTATATAGACTAGATCATACACATTTGACATTTCGAGCTGAGCATTCATTGCTTATCTTTTATCTCGAAATCGTGTGTTGGTAAAGCGTTTCGCTTTGATCAAGTTTATCTTCACCTAGTGACGAAAGTCATGAAAAGTTTCAATCACTTTGAGAACTGCTCTGACGTGAACCGGTCTGTGAATAACGGCTACATAGCGTCCTCTGAGAATGTCTCAATGATTGAAATGAGAGTTTAGATTACATAACCATGTATTCCTTGAACCGAAGTTTTCGAACTTTGCTGATCAAGAGAAATCGGGAGGATTGTGAAATTGGCTTGCCAAGTGCGCGAACCCAGTCCGCAGACTCAGTCCGCGAACTGTCGGAAGTTTTCGACCAAGAATTTCTTCTGGATTTTCCAAAACTCGTTTGTGTGCTAAGTCCGCGAACTCAGTCCGCGAACCCAGTCCGCGAACTGGCGGATTTCTCTTTCCGAGAATTTTTGGTGATTTTGGAAAACTCAACCGATTAACTTAAGTCCGCGAACTTGTTTGTGAACTTAAGAGGTTATGATATAAAGATGTGCTCTGAACATGAAATATTAAATTACTAAGGAATGCTTTATGCAAACCGTGGCTATAATGTTCATGAGACGATTCAATCAAATCGAATCATCTTTGTTTCAATTGTGTCTTGTGTAGTTACATTAGATCTCATATCAATTGAGCAACTCTTTAACTAGTTCATTTGATTCAATTGAACTAGTTATGGTGAAGAAGAACAAGGTTAATATGCAATGCTCATATGGTTAACCTTTGGGTTACTATGATGAACCAACATACACGTACACGTTTGGGAATGGTTTTTGCAAACCCAGTAAACGTTTACCCAAGTGTGTGTGACAAGCTAAGTTATCGATCTAACGGTTGAGAAATATTAGCTTGAATCTAAATAAGGTTTTCATCTAACGGTGAATAAGGATTGCTTTGTAACTAAGGAAAAACCATGATTTGAAGGTTATATAAAGGAGACATCTAGCTTTGAGCAAAACTAATCCCCACACGTCTGTGTGATACTAGTGCGCTCGCTAGAGTCGATTCTCCTTTAACCTTTGGTTTTCTTCTCTAAAACCAGGTTAACGACTTAAAGACTTCATTGGGATTGTGAATCCAGACTGATACTACTTTTATTGTAGTTGTGTGATCTGATCTTGCATCTTCTATCGTACGAGTACAATCGATTGATTGGCTTGAGATCGTGAGAGTTCTCCGATAGGAAAGATAAAGAAGTCACAAACATCTTCGTCTCACTGTTTGTGATTCCTCGACAAACCACCTGTGTAGTCAGGAAGGATTGTAGAGAGGTGATTGATTAATCTAGGATGTTCTTCGGGAATATAAGACCGGATTATCAATTGGTTCCTATTCACCTTGATTTTATATCTTAAGACGGAACAAAACCTAGGGTTTATCTGTGGGAGACAGATTTATCCTTTGATATACTTTTCTGTGTGAGACATATCTGTTTATTATCAAGTCTGTGATTTTGGGTTGCAGCAACTCTTGGTTGTGGGTGAGATCAGCTAAGGGAATCAAGTGAGCAGTATCCTGCTGGGATCAGAGGCGTAGGAGTACAATTGTACCTTGGATCGGTGGGAGACTGATTGGGGTTCAACTATAGTATAGTCCGAAGTTAGCTTGGAGTATGCTAGTGTCTGTAGCGTCTTAATACAGTGTGTGTTCAATCTGGACTAGGTCCCGGGGTTTTTATGCATTTGCGATTTCCTCGTTAACAAAATTTCTGGTGTCTGTGTTATTTCTTTTCCGCATTATATTTTATATAATTGAAATAATACAGGTTGTGCGTTCGTGATCATCAATTGGAAATCCAACCTTTGGTTGTTGATTGATATTGATTGATCCTTGGACATTGGTCTTTGGTACTGTCCAAGTATTCCTTATGTTTTGATTAGGACTCGCCGGTTTCTATTAGCTTGAGTAATATCAAAAACAAGAGAGAGATATTAACTCCTTGAGATACTTTTATCTAGATTGAGTCTGACTGTCTAGTTGATTCTCTAGCAAAGTATTTCGGAGTTAGTCCATACAGATTGCTAAGCGATTTATTGGGTGGTGTTGTTAGACCCCCTCTTTTTCACTAACAGTTGTTGAACTTTGATTGCACCTAGTTTGTTTATGCTTGGAAATCTTCTCTTCTGATATAAGATTCACTCAAACTATATCGAAGTTTCGAAGTGGATCTTTAGACTGTTTGTAGATCTAAATACGTCTTGTGATAATCCATTGTTAACAGACTCCGTTTTGTGTGTGATTGATCACAAGAGATTCAATTTGATTGTGTGCATGTGTTTATTGAAGATCTAAGAAGACTTAGAAGATTTTTGATTTGGGTTCATAATCTTTTGTGTACACAATACTTGTTTCGGTTAAAGAGGATCCAACTATAATCAGTTTATCCTTGTGGTAGATTGTATTGTTTAGTTGAGTAGATCAACATCAATACGTTTCTTTGTGATTCCAAGTATTGATTGCAAAATCTAGACGGTTACTTCGGTAATTATTAGTAGATAGATCTAAGGACCTGACAAAGGAGTTTATTGGGATAAACGGAAGAGCCTTTTGTCGAACTCACATCCCTTGGTTGAAAAGAGTTGTTACCAAACAGATTTGTTGTTCCTTTACTTTTGGAATACGAACCAAAGGAATTGTTCCAAGTACGTGACTTATTTATAAGTTGGAGGCGTGGGAATACAAACAGAACTAGGTGAACTATAGGTTTAGTTGCTTGGTCTCAACTATACGAAGTTAGGTTTGATTTTGTATAGCGGCTTAATCCTGAGAGTATTCAATTCTGAACAAGGTCCTGGGGTTTTTCTGCATTTGCGGATTCCTCGTTAACAAAATCTTGATGTGTCTTTTACTTTTCTATTTCCGCAATTATATTGTTTTTATTATAATTAGAAGTAAAATACACAAACGTTAATTCCTATTTACTTGATAGTAATCCTATTGTGTTTTGTTAAGTCCGAACCTCTTATCAAGTAAACGTACTTCGCTGTTATATTGTCTCGATCTCGTATCCATAGACGATCACACGAAGTGTGAACCAATTAGTTGTATTGTCTCGACTCAGTCCATAGACAATCACTTTCAGAGAAAAGACTTACAGGTATAAAAGTTTTAGATTGAGGTATATTTGGGTACCCTCGTCTTTTCACTTATGCTCTAAATTTTTCTGCTGTGAGAATATAAAATTTATTGAGCTAAGCTTATGAATTTTTTTCACTCAGCAAAACACTGCTTTGCAAATTGTATCCTTAAATTGCATCCGTCGTTACTATGGTTCTTTTCTTATGGGCATAGGTATCGGTCGTACGGGTACCCGAGTTACATGTCATGGACCATCTTTGAAAACCCTAAAAATTGGTTCCTTGTGAATCCTTTAAAATACCAAAACCTTTTTGCTTGAGTACGCAAACTACAAGTTATTTTTCTTGCCCAGAATGGCATCTCCTTCGGGAACTTGTAACTTTGCTAAAGGTTTTCTTGATAAGGGTTGTGGTTTCAAAGAAGAAGAGAAAAGAACTCTTTTAGAAGTTAATGATACCTCTCCTCAATCTCTTGATAATTATTCAGACAGTGAGGATGATGAAGAGTTTTCTGCTGAAGTTGTTCAAGATTTCATCGGTCAGTTTAACGATGCAAAATTTTTTCATGTTGATACTTTAAAAAACCTTGATATGTTAATAACTGAGTTGAAAAAGGTCAACTCTGACCTTGCTCTCATGAAAACACATGTTAAGGATCGTCTCAAGAAGAATATCTTGTCCAGAGATGCAGTCGATACCATCTGTCACAAGCTTGAAGGTCGTGGAACTCATGAAGCTTGTGCACGTGAATGCTAACTTTTATGTGTGATTGTTTTTGTTTTTAGAGTTGTTTTTTCTCTTCTGGTTATTGTCTAAGAAAGTTCTTATGAGAATTTATTCTTGTGTTTTTAAGAAGGATAACTAGGGTTTGGAATAACCATCATTGTGAGTACACATAGTTATTGCCAATGTTTTTAGATTTATTGGTTTAAATTCTAAAGTTTATTTGGAAGATGATTTTTGCAGTATTAATCTTTATGGTTTTATATATTGCAAATTGTTATGGGATATGTTGTTTACGTCCGTGAACCTTGACTGTCCCATATTTGCTCAGAAGTTAACTCTATTATATGTCGGTATGAAAGTATTGATAAAAGATAGAATGGACTTTTGACTACAAAAGTTAAGCCTTTTATGACATTATGCAAATATTGATGAAAGAAAGGATGAACTTTTGTTTACAAAGATTAAGTCTATTATATGTCATTGTGCAAATAGTGATGAAAAATAGAATGTATCTTTGATTATTCCGCATCATTAGTCTTTCCCTGATCCACATCTTTGTGTATATACTGTGTTGCTCCCTAAGTTCTCTTATGTTGAGTATGACCAATTGAATTGATCATTTTCTTTGTGCTTAATTCAATTGTGACTTTTGGATACAAATTCATATTTCATATGATTTGTTAGTATCCAAATAAATCATTCTTTTCTTATAAAAGTAAGGTCTCTCTTGCTGTTCTGTCGGGAATGACATTTTGTGAGGGAGAGTTCTTAATTGAACTTGTGATTAATTGCCAAATCTTTGTGGGGAGTGAGACTGTGGAATATTGTAGGGGTTATCTTGTATCTTTATAAACTCCTTGATGAATGCACTTAGTTTCGGCTATATGATTGCATCTAAACAAGTTGATATGTTGTTCTATTTTGGTCATGAAGTATCTCTATGAAAATTTCATGAGGATCCCACTAGTTTTCGTACCTTTGCCAATTTATAATGACAAAAAGGGGAGAATTAATGTGTAGTTCACACTAAAAATACATATGGTTTACGGATCATTATGTAAGGGGGAGTGGTTTTCATGTGAGATGAAGTATTGACCAAGGGGGAGTGATACACATCACCATAGTATTGTTGTCAAAGTTGTGATACAATTGAAATTTGATGTTATATAATAATACCATGCCACTGTATAACAATGATTGAGAGCAACTGTTTTCTCATTGTTATTGCTACGGATCTTCAACAACGATGATGCGGAATTGAACACATTTGGAATCATTGGAGTACTTGAAAGTGACGAAGATTTCGAGTAATGTTGAAGAACCAAGGAGATCAAGCATTTGGATGAGAAGCTACAAAGTTTATTTATTTTGTAATCCATATGTATTAATAGTTTTGTCACTAAAATTTACAAAGGGGGAGATTGTTAAAGCACTGCTGGGTCGAACTCGCAAGTGTTGCTATCTCAAGCTTGTTTATCAATGTTAGTGATCAAAACTATAAGTCTTGATTTTTATTCTACTTATAGTGATGTCTTGGACTAGGATACATTATGTAGTTGAGCATTAGACTTCACGGTTTTCATCAATTGAAGACGAAGAACTACTAAGGCGATCTTGTGGAACTTCATCAACAAAAGGTATGTGGAGACTAAAACTCATCTATCACTTGGAAAGTCTATTTCTACTCTATCTCCTATATTGAGACATAAGTCGTATTACTATGGTTTTCGTTTATACACATTTGAGATTTCGAGCTGAGATTAAGACGCTTACATATTTCTCGAAATATGTGTTGGTAAGCTTTAGCTTCAACCAAGTTCATCTTATATTCTTGACGAAAGTCAAAAGATGATCATGTGAAAATCGTTGTGTAACATCTTACATGGTTTGTGTGATACAATCATTTGGTGTAGACTTGGAATGTTTCATTATGATTATTTAAATAACTTGAAAATTGCTTTGATGCTAATAATGTGTGAAAACGGCTATTGTCATCCTCTAAGAAAGTTTCAATAATTGCAATAGAGTTTAGAACTATTAGATTATGAACATAGTTTGCGCTCTTGCATGTATGTGATCCATGACCGGAACTAGAGTATGCATACATGTATGCGTACTTGTAGTTGTGAAATTCCATATACCAAGTACACATACCGGTACACATACTTGCGTAAGATATAAGTCCGGGAATTTCTGCTGGGTTTTGGAAGTGTACTTAAGTATGCGTACCCGTTCGCATACTGGCGAACCCAAACTTAGACCGGCTACTTAGGTATGCGTGCCCAGTTGCATACTTGAGTGACTAAAGTTCTAAAATCGGTTTGTTCATGAACTAATACATTTATATATTAAGGAATGTATTCTTTGCAAACCTTGGCTATAATGTTCATGAATTGATTCGAGTGAATCAAACCGATTTTGCTTCAATTGTGTTCTTGTATACTTCTATGAGAATATAAAAATTGAACAACTCTTTTAACTAGTTTCATTTGAGTCATTTGAACTAGTTATGATTAAGATGAATAAGGTTGATATGAGAGTGTTCATATAGTTAACCTCGGTTAACTACTGTTGACCCAACATGGTGTAGACGTTTAGGTACGGTTACATAGACCTAAATGAGGATACATTACATTTGTGTATAACAAGATAAGTTCGATCTGAAGGTTGAAAGATATTAGCTTGAATCTAATCTAGTTTTCATCTAACGGTGAATATTGAATGCTTTGTTACCAAGGTAACTTAGATTGCAAACCCTAATTTGAAAACTATATAAAGGAGAACTCTAGCAACTGGGAAACCTAATCCCCACACCTCCTGTGTGATACTAGTTGCATAAGCTAGAGCCGATTCTCCTTTGTTAGAGCATAGCTCGGTTGAACCCACCAAGCATTGGTATGTCAAGTTTGGTTGTCATATTTTAGTGAGCCAAAACTCATTTAAGAGTCGCTTGATTATGTACAAGAGTCAACTTCTTATAGGTTAGCTTGAAAGTATTAGGATATGAGACATTACAAGTATTACGAAGACTTGAAGAAGTGAAAAAGTAAGGAGCTACAACGACAACATCATCCTTCCACTTGAGGTTAGTGATATTTGACTTGACCTGTTTCATTCCCTAACGTATCTTTTAAGTCGTGCATATTGAAAACAAAACTGCGAAGCATGAATGATGATACTCTAGTTAGACATAGTATTAAGGAATACAATACGACGTTTATTGCTTAACCATTAAACTTTGAAGATAAGACATCGACATAATTGTTTGAATGCTATTGTGATTATTTATGGGTATAAGGTGAAGATTTCATCATAGGAAACAATGTTTTACATTTATTTTAAGGAAGTAAATTCATGAACTTGTTTTGTGAATCGAAAGAAAAATAGCCAGGCATTATTGGTATTGTTATTCATTGCATATCTTTTG
This sequence comes from Papaver somniferum, assembly GCF_003573695.1. Taxonomy (NCBI): domain Eukaryota; kingdom Viridiplantae; phylum Streptophyta; class Magnoliopsida; order Ranunculales; family Papaveraceae; genus Papaver; species Papaver somniferum. The sequence goes on along the minus strand of NC_039362.1, from coordinate 53,122,598 downwards.
AACTACCAATATGTGTGATTATTATAACCGCTCATGACTTGTTTATGTTCTTGGTAAAACTATTCACAAAGGCCTGACTTTTGTATTGGTATGACTTTTATTAGTGAAACCGATCTTAAGTAATCACCTGAGATGGTATGATCGATTTTGTGTTATTGGTATGATCGACTCTGGGTAAGGGGAATCGATCCTAGTAAGAGGTGCAACCTATCACAAAGGGGAATCGATCCTTGTATGAGGTGCAACAAGTTTTTAGCAGAGAGGGGAACCGATCCTATGGACATGTGCAACAAGTACAAGTTAGATACCATATATATGTGGGGAACCGATCCTAGTACCTAGTCAACCGAATTTTGGAAAGCTTGTGTGACTATGCATAATACTCACATGGAGGTAGAACCGAAACTTGTTTTGGTAGAACCGTTAAACCCATGATTTGTGATTGAGTGTTCTTGATCAATCACATAGTTCTTGAAAGTCAGATGAACCAATTCTAAACTTGTTTGGAAGTGTGGCAAATCGGTTTAAAGATTGTAAGTATGAAAGAGGACTTACAAATTAAGGATGTCGACATACTTTGAACATGTGCAGTAACACTTATCTTTAATTGTTCAAAGTTATTCCTTAATATCTAAAGGAAGAAAATCCCAGATCGAATAAAATAAATTGAGAATCTTTTATTTAAGGTTTTTAATTTTATTTTAGGAAAATGAAAAGTAGTAATGTGCATTTACTAGTTGGAGATTTTCCAAGAAATTTTCGGTCATTATTTTGGACAAACATTTCCAGGAATTATGGAAACCGAATCTGGAATATATTGCATATCTTGAGAGTACTTTCAGTTATGAAAATTCTTTGGTGTCCAAAATTCCGTGGTATATAAATATGAAAGTTTGCATTTCGAGCAAAATAATCCTCGTATAGCAAGAACTATCTCAGTTGTGATGCTACTGGTGAAGCGGCCTATTCGGAGAGGAGAGTAACCTAATTAAGCGAAATCTCTTACGGCCGCTCAGTTTAAAGTCTTCTTTGGGATTGAGAAGCTCTATTAGTACCGTTGGTGGGAAACTAGATAATTGTGGTTTATCTTTTGTTTTCGATTGATTTGATTGACTAACGGTGGTTGAACTTTGATTGCACCTAGTTTGTTTATGCTTGAGAATCTTCTCTTCTGATATAAGATTCACTCAAACTAGATTGAAGTTTCGACGGGGATCTTTAGACTATTTGTAATCTAAAGACATCTTGTGATAATCCATTGTTAACAGACTCCGTTCTGTGCGTGATTGATCACAAGAGATTCAAGTTGATTGTGTGCATGTGTTTATTGAAGATCTAAGAAGATTTGAAGACAAAGAAGACTTTGAAGATTTCTGATTTGGGATTAATAATCTTTGGTGTGCACAATACTTGTTTTGGTAAAAGAGGATCCAACTATAATCGGTTTATCCTTGTCGTAGATTAGATTGATTAGTTGTGTATATCGGCATCAATACAATTCTTAATAATTAAAAATATTGATTGCAAAATCTTAAAAATTACTTCGGTAGTTGATAAAAAGATAGATCTAAGAACCTGACGAAGGAGTTTATTGAGATAAACAGAAGAGCCTTTGTCGAACTCATATCACTTGGTTGAAAAGAGTTGATACCAAACAGACTTGTTGTTCCTTTACTGTTTGGAATACGAACCAAAGGAATCGTTCCAAGTACGTGACTTATTACAGGTCGGAGGCATGGGAATACAGACGGAACTAGGTGAACTATAGGTTTAGTTTCTTGGTCTCAACTATAGGAAGTTGGTTTGATTTTGTATAGCGGCTTAATCTTGAGAGTATTCAATTCTGGACAAGGTCCCGAGGTTTTTCTGCATTTGCGGTTTCCTCGTTAACAAAATCTTGTTGTGTCATTTACTTTTATTTTCCGCAATTATAATTGTTGTTATTATAATTTAAAGTAAATTACACAAACGTTAATTCCTATTTACTTGATAAGCAATCCTATTGTGTTTGGTTGAGTTCGAACCTTTTATCAAGTAAACATAGTTCGTTGTTGTATTTTCTTGATCTCATATCCATAGACGATCACACGAAGTGTGAACCGATTTGTTGTATTGTCTCGACTCAGTCCATAGACAATCACTTTCGGAGAAATAACTTATAGGTGGAAAAGTTTTAGATTGAGGTGTATTTGGGTACCCTCGTCTTTTCAATTGGTATCTGAGCAGGCAAACACGAAAAGATCTAACAATGTGTGTTTGGTGCGATCCAACCTATAAGAAATTGAATTTATGTCTGATTCAGTTAACGTTATACAAGAGTATGACTACTCAAAAGTTGAAGATGTTACTACTTCGTTGACTCATGATGCAGGAGTTGCGAAAACATCTGTGTCCATCTCTGATGGAAAGGAAGATGCTGACAAAGAGTTGGTAAAACTCCTAAATCCTATAAAATCTTTGTCTTCTAAAGTGCTGATATTAAAGACAAAGACAAATTGAAAAAGCGGGGGTACAACAACCACACCCAATATTTCGATTAGCAATCTGTATGGACAAACTCCAATATACTTTCTATAGAATCAACTAGACAGTCAGACTCAGTCTAGATAAAAAGTATATCAAAGAGTTTATATCTCAATCTCTCGATTTGATACATACTCGAGCAAATAGAAATCTGCGAGTCTTTATCAAATACTTTAGAGATAACTTGGATGGTACCAAAGACCAATATCCAAGTGTTAATCAATTTAAATCAACAACCAAAAGGTCAGATATTCTAATTGATTGAACAACGCACAACCTGTGATATTTCAATTATATAACAAAATATAATGCGGAAAAGAAATAACACAGATACCAGAATTTTGTTAACGAAGAAACCGCAAGTGCAGAAAACCCCCTGGACCTAGTCCAGATTGAACACACACTATATTGAGCCTCTACAGACACTAGCCTACTCCAAACTAACTTCAGTCTGGACTGTAGTTGAACCCCAATCAATCTCACATTGATCCAAGGTACAGTTATGCTCCTACGCCTCTGATCCTAGCAGGATGCTACGTACTTGATTCCCTTAGCTGATCTCACCCACAACTAAGAGTTGCTACGACCCAAAGTCGAAGACTTTAATAAACAAATCTGTATCACACAGAAAAGTCTACGGTAATAGATAAATCCGTCTCCCACGAATGTACCTACGAGTTTTGTTCCATCTTTTGATAAATCAAGGTGAACAGGAACCAATTGATAAACCAGACTTGTATTCCCGAAGAACATCCTAGTATTATCAATCACCTCACAATAATCTTAATCGACGCAGCGAAAAAAGATATTGTGGAATCACAAACGATGAGACGAAGTGTTTGTGATTATTTTTATATCTTGCCTATCAGAGATATAAATCTCGAGCCAATTATTACAATCGTACTCATAAAAATAGAAACAGCAAGATCAGATCACACAACTACAAGAAAAGTAGTATCGGTCTGGCTTCACAATCCCAATGAAGTCTTTAAGTCGTTAACCTGGTTTAGAAGAAGAAACCAAAGGGTTAAAGGAGAATCGACTCTAGCTATGCAACTAGTATCACACGTAAGGTGTGGGGATTAGGTTTCCCAGTTGCTAGAGTTCTCCCTTATATAGTTTTCAAGTCAGGGTTTGAAATCAATGTTAGCTTGGTAACAAAGCATTCAATAATCACCGTTAGATGAAAACCTGATTAGATTCAAGCTAATATTTCTCAACCGTTAGATCGAAAACTTAGCTTGTTACACACAAATGAAATGTCCAATTTTGGGTTTACGAACCGTTCCCAAACATTAACATTTGTTGGTTCAATAATAGTTAACCAAATGGTTAGCCATATGATCACTTTCATATCCACCATATTCTTTTTCACCATAACTAGTCCAAATGACTCAAATGAACTAGTTAGAGAGTTGTTCAGTTGCTTTGATCTTATGTAACTACACAAGACAAAATCGAAGCAAAAACGGGTTGATTCACTCGAATCGGTTCATGAACTTTATAGCCACGGTTTGCAAAAGCATTCCTTAGTTTATATAAACAATAGTTCAAGAACAACCGGTTTTAGATATCACCTGCTCAAGTTCGCGGAATTAAGCTCATGGAAGGAGTTCACAAACTCCAGCAGAAATTCTTGGGTCGAGAACCTATGCCGGTTCGCGGACTTGGCTCACGCCACATTCCATTTCTCTTGATCAACAAAGTTCACAAACTTTGGCTCAAGGAATAAGGACTTATACATATATTTGTTTCCACAACAATGCTTATATCCTACCAATAGTTATGTAATCTAAACTCTCATTTAAATCATTGAAACATTCTCAGAGGACGTTATATAGCCGTTATTCACAGACCATTTTTCGTCAGAGCAATTTCCAAAGGGATTGAAACATAACATGACTTTCGTCACTAGGTAAAGATGAATTTGGCTAAAGCGAAAGCTTACCAACACATATTTCGAGAAATAGATAGGCGAGTTATACTCGGCTCGAAATAGCAAATGTGTATAATGAAAGTCTATATATCAAAACGACTTTTGTCTCAAGAGTAGGAGATAAAATAGATAGACTTTTGAGTGACAAATAAGTTCAAGTCTCCATATACCTTTTAGTCGATGAAGATCCACCAGTTTCTTGAGTAGTCCTTCGTCTTATGTGATGATTGCCATGGAGTCTTGATCTCAACTACACTTTCTATCCTAGTCCGAGACCTTTAGCTATGTAGGCTAGAAATCAAGACTTATAGTTTTGATCACTAACATTGACAAACATGCTTGAGATAGCAACGCATGCGAGTTCAACCGAGCAATGCTCTAACACAAATCTTCTAAAACAGGAGATCAGAGATAAAGACATTCAACTGGATATTCTAGCCGTAGAGAATATGAATCTCACTGTCAAATTAGAAGCTCTTGGTAGATCTCTTTCTCAAGAAAATGAGACACGTCCTATGACGCTGACTAATGATGTTGTTGTGATTTCTTTTGATGTTGAGGAAACTAAAAGTTCTTGCTCGACTTTTGCAGATTGTGATAAAACCGGTTTACTCACATCTGAAACAAATTAAGATTATAGTAGTTTTCCTAACTACATCAAGTCAGAAGAGGATAATAAACCATCTTCTAGATCTACTGATGATCAAACGAAATCTTGTGCAAAGAAAACTTTGAACCGATTCCGTGTCTATGATCTTAAGGAATACAATTTTCAGTCATTTGACAGGAAACTTATATTTCTTCAACATACGGTGGTAAAAATATTGAAAGAAGTTTCTTGTCTTAAAAAACTGAAAGACCATTCCTCAGTAGAAAGACAGATTATACCACTACCCTATAAGATCAACTCAAAAGAGTCAGAGAGAAGAGTTAATAATCGCTTCTGAAAAAGGTTCCTCCTCACCCATATCGAAACAATTCTAGTTTTGATGAAGAACGACTCCAGAAGGAAGGGAAAGAGAGAATCTATGCCAAAAGAAACAATCAGGAATTTCCGATAATTGTTTAAGATAATCACACTGATGTGGATCATAAGGAAGTCCTTAGAATGAGAAAATCTTATGAAAATCTCATTTAAAGAATTAAGAGAGATTTATCTATCTCTGAAAATTCTCACGTCAGTATAGTTTCTCCACATGATCATATCTCTAGAGTTAGAAAAGATCATCATCTTGGGAGAAAATATTTTGGGCAGAAATTCCCTAAGAGAAACATGAACTATGTTTCAGATACTCAATGTAAGCCAGAAAAGGCTTACTCCATCACAACCTAGTTGTATGGAGACTATGCTAACTCATTTGTTTTGTGCTCATAACCCTGGATGAGAAAAGCACAAAAAATCAAGAGAACAAGTGGATACTGGTTTGTTTGATCGGTAATAAGGGGTATTTTCCTTTAATAAAAAGAGAAGTTCGGTAAAATAATTTATTTTCGGAAACCTGTTTTCGCGTACCGAATATATTCTTATCTTTATAAGAGAAATCTTCTCTTAAGAATTAGATCTTCCCTGAAAAGTCTTGAACTAAATTATGCCTCCTATAACTCGAAGTGTTACAAGGAGTAATAAAAGGGAAGCTCGAAAAGTTAGAAACTGTCCAGGTTTTCTCTCAAAACGAAGAAACAAGAAGATTGTCTCAAGAATCGTTTCTGATCACAACTCTGGTAGATCTCAAGAAGAAATAAGTCTCTTTGCGATTGATGATTCAGATTCTACCAAGTGGTTTCCCACAGATGGTATGCATGAAGTTATGCATGGGTTTGAAGAACTCATATGAAATCTCTTTTCCTTGATACAAGATCGAGACAGTCTGAAAGATAGAATGGAAGAAGCAAAAAATGAGCTAGCTGACTTGAAACTTCAAATTGAAGATCTTGGAAAACAGAAAGTGGTTGCCAACAAAATCCGTGATACATAATTTAATAGTATGAACACTGAAGAAACCTCATCGAACAACAAGAGCACCACTAGAGATTAAGTCATATGTTGTAATACTTAATCTAGAAAAATAGACATCAAATTTTCTTTCAATGATTGTATTAAGTCTATTATGAATAAAATTATTTGATTTATAATGTTTCTTGTGATAGTTTTTGATTTACATAGCTTGTGCTTGGATGCTTTATGTTATTGCTATGTATGTTTATGGGATGTTTGATTTCGGTTTTCTAACCTTGATATTCAATCTCATAATGTTGTGAACCCTTATGGTTTGGGTGACTTTTTGATTTAGCATGATTAAGTTCTATCCCATGTTGGTAGGCTTTATCAAAGGATCATGAGGGGTTCTGATAGAAACAATATGTGAAAAAGTCACAATATGTTGAATCGATTTTGTTTTATCATAAAAGCATATGTGTTTCGGGGGTTTTCAACTTTTGCTTGCAATAGTTAAAAACCGGTTTTCAACCATCTCTGGTAAAGGTTGGTTGTTGTTATTCTTTTGTTTTGCATAAGGATGACAACATATTAATATTTCGATATCAATTCTCCCTGGAAGAGGATGCAAATATATTGGAGAAGTGGATGCGAAATTTGAGGTAGCAATCTTGTTAGTTAATTATTTTCCTGTTTAAGAAAAGCCTGATTTTATTGCGTATATTTATTGCTTTTGCTTAACAAAATTTCGGTACAATTGATGTTTTATTCCATTATTTGTGTATGGATTTGTGTGCGATTCAATTGGTTCCGGTTAAGAAAAACTATTGTTATCTTGCTTTATTGTGTGGTATCAATTGTTTAGGCTTACACAATTTCGGGGCAATTGCGGTGCTTTAATGTCTATGTTGTTTCAATTGTTTCCGGTTGAGGTGAATAGTTATGCAAGTTAATTTATTTGGTTTGTATGAATTGTTTATGGATTAACGAAAGAAAAGGTTTACGAGATGAATTGTTTAGTCCAATTCAATTCCAGATAAGAGAAACTAAGTTAATTCTGATCTTAGTTAGACTTATCAAAGTGGAGGTTTCGGTTATTCAAGTCTAATCGAATGCCTTAACAAGAAATGCTAGTTAACTAACCTAGTACTTGTCTTGTTTAAAAGTTAGGATGCCCCTTAGCAATTAGGATGCCCCTTAGCAAATTTCTTGTGTGTTTTTAACAAGTTTTCTGGGGCGTTTTTAACAGTTCGATTTTCAAATTGTCTGGAAAAAGGATTGCAGTTACAAAATCTCTAATGAAGCTTCTTGGGATTTAGATTTTTCAAGAAACTTGAAAGAACATGAACTTGGGGAAGTAGTACGTTTACTACAATTTCTAGGTGATCCTTCTAATATTCTTAGTAACGCAGATATTGATAATCAGTAGAAGTTCCTTCTAGGTGACCCTTTGCTATAATGGGGCACCAACATTGGAATTTTTTCAGAGTGCTGGGAGAGTTACTGCTATCAATTGCTTGTTTAGCAGAGGAGCAAGAGATAAATATGAATTTATTTATGCATTGTAAAGAAACTTTTAAACTGTGAACTATTTCATCATTAGTTTAGGTTTCAGCTGAACTTTTACAGATATTGTTAAAGCCACTTCATGGAAATGGCCTAAAAAGAAGGCAGTGCTATGACAGAGAGATTATGGGGTTTTATTCTATTTGCTATTTGGTGGACGATATTGCAGGAAAGAAATGAGCGACTTTATGGAGGGAGGAAAATGAGTTGGAATCAGCTAATTAGGAAAGACCAACTAAGATCTTTGATGGTTATTCTTTGAGCGCGCACTCTTATTTATAATCGGAATGTTGTAGTTAGGAATAGTTGATCTATAACTTTCGGTTTTTCATTTGTCACTATTTTGGTGACCTCTTTCTTTTAAGTAAATTTACTATTTTTCTTGTCAAAAAAATAATAATTTGTGGTTATAAACTCCGTTAAGAGATAAACTTACCACGTATTCAGTTGAAGTTTCTTAATATTACTCCTATTAAAAAGAAAAAAAAGTACTAAACTATTCCGACAAAAATCATTAATGATTTTTTATTTTATTTTGTAGTCGGGGTGGACAAACTCCTTTATGTTGACACCCTCCTCCTTTTTTTTTTTGTAGAAAAACTTATACAAGCATAAGGGGAGTACATGCTGGAAACAGTGGCATAAAGGTTGTTGCTGCTTCTATAATTAATGTCCTTACAAGCCAAAGCTAAATGAAAAGTTTCAAGATTCTGGTTCGGTGCATAGTTGTGGGATTAACTAAAAGAAAAGATATGTTGTTGTTTCGATTTTCTTCGTCTTCATTATCCTTTCTACTTCTTTCGTGATAGCTAAGATGAAATCTCCCTCGGACACTATTTTGATAGAGCACAGTAAATCTGACAAGAATCTCCATAGTTTCATCTTGAATTTCAACATTTCTATGTTGCATTTATTTGGCCCAGTTGAAAGCTAGATCTTCTCATCCTGTTGCTCCCCATTCTCCATAGTGTCCTGAATGTCCTCTAGTCCCCATGGTGTTACCTGTAAAATCCATAACAGTCAGTGCAATATAGTAATAAAGGTCTCTGGATCCTGTAGAGTGCATATTTTTATAACAACTCTAAAGTATATCCTCTCTGGTCAACAAAGATACGAAGTTGAGTATCATCATTGTCCACGACATGATAGAAAACATTGTTGAGGATGTGATATTACATGTAATGTATTATGTTATGTGAGAAAAGATGTTGTTTAATTCTATGAGTTGTGTTTCTAACATTTGGTTTGGTGCAATTGAAGATAAAATCACACCTAGCTTTCCAATTATACTAGCAAGTTGTTGCATTGGTATTGCCACTATATTTAGAGGAATTATTATCTAAAGCAAACCATAAACTGAACCAATCAAGAAAATTTGTAGTGGAATCAAATTCTCCATGATTTAGTATTAAATGTTGGTGCCATACAGAGATAAAAACAGGGAAGTTTAAGAAAAGATGGGTCATCGTTTCCTCCCTACTATTGCACAGCTTGTAGAAAGGGTCAATATGGTGAAGGATGCTAGTAGTTTTAGCATTTGTTGAAAGGATTTCATGAGAACATTCCATTAAAAAATGTGTAGTACTTGGGTAACATCCAATTTCCATATTGCTTCCCAATTACTGGTTTGAGTATATGCCCCATATAGCATGTTCATCACCAGGGTGAGTGGTTGTGTCAATTATGGCTTTAGCTTCAATGAGGTTGAACTAGATATGGGTCGTAGAGATGTTCCACTCTCCATTATCCAAAAGTAGATGCTCAACAAGTTGGAGATCAATTAGGAAGTTGTCAGGTTTGGGGAGTAAGAAGTTGATGGTGGATGTCCACATGTCTTCCCATATGCTAATTCTTTTGTCATTTCACTGTAGGTGCAGATGAAGTGATAAGTTTTGAAATGAATTTGGGAGTGGTCTGAGATGAATAATTGAACTAGAAAAAAGTGAACTTATATTTTTAATTTTTGTCAGGGGTTGAGCTTATGTCAGAAATTTTTGCTAAACTCCCGAGCTAGTCTTTTGGTTTCTATGGTTGCCAATGGGGTTCCTCCGTATTGCAGCTTCCCATATGTCTGTCAGTTTATCGTTATATTGCACATGATAAGAGTTGGATGTGTTTTAGCAGATTCGTGTTGGATAGGCTAATAGTATCCCGGTTTTACACTTGTTGCATATAGAATATAGTCTACCATATAATAGAGTCCTAATCATACTTTTGTAGTTAAAAGAGTCGTGACTAGAAGATATTCCTATCCAGATCTGCTGGTAAAACTGAGTCAAATTCAGCAACATGTTATTGCACTCTAGATATCGCATAATTAAGATAAGATAAACAATGAGAATCCATACCTAAGTTGATATACCTGACCAGGTCGATTTAATGGTTTGATTGTTTGTGAGAAAAGTACGTGTGAGGATTTTTCTTGAGACAAAAGTTGGTTGACTAGTCTTATTGTTGCTGACTACGTGCCATGTTGGTCATATGTGGCAAAAGTGTCATGCTGATGTGCATCTAATGAGACAATCAGGTCATTAGCCAGCTCAATGCCAGCAGAGCGAAGATTATGCCCATGTGGAGTTGCCGCTAATTAATTTGCATTCGCCACCTGTCAAAAAATACACAAACAACAGAAGACTTAGGGAAGATTTTCTTCTTATAGGATCTAGTATGTGAGAAGTTTGAAAAGTGGAAAATAAAAAGACTATAGGGTAGTAGTTAGAGGGACCGATTATTGATGAAGAGGTGGTTTTTTGGGAACCTCTATCATTAAGAGAGGTAGAAACCCATCTAATCAACATAATTTGCCTTATAAAAAAACCAATTCACCATCTCTTTCAAGCATTTTGTTTTTATTATGCTCTTACCGTCTCTTCCCCTTCTCAGTTAATTTCAAACTTTGATCAGGAAACCCGAAATTGACTCCAATCCTTTGGAGACATGGCTAATAATGGAAAGAAACAACAATCTGAGGAGTAAACTCTGACAGGAGTTGATGTAGATCCACAAATTTATTGGTATCCATTTGAGCATGTGATCCAGATATTTTCATATAGGATTGTGTTCCCACAAGGTTGTGAGTTTTCAGATTATCAATATAGATTCAATTGGAATTTAGAGGATCTTCAACACAGTTTTGTTGTAAATAGAGATGTATGAGAAGGGAAGGTCCACCCGGAGTTTCTCATTCTTTCATGAATAACAACCCGTTTGAAGCTCTCTCTCAGGTAATTAATCAACACGTCCTTGTATTCCCTGATATCAGTAATCCATTTGAGATCCAGGGCAAGTACTTTGAGGTTAGTACTGGGAGCGGAAGAGGTGGTGTTAGCGATGTGGTGGTTGCCATTGTGGTTTTGACAATTATAGGGTACCGATGGATGCAGATGGGAATGTAGATGGTAAGGGATAGGCACCCATAGAAGATGATGAGGGAAAACCTCTCCAGAAACCCACCACCAAAGCCCATGCAGGGATTGTATGTTGTACATTCCAGATTTGAACCGTTTGAGGTACATGAGGCAGTTACAGTAGTTGCAGATCGCTTTGTGTTAGGTGGAGTTGGGATCATTGGATTCATGTCGATTACATTGCCAGATGAAGTGAACAGAGCAATTCGTTTTTTGACATTGCAGCCATGGGACCATGGTGCACAGATGCAATTTACAATGCTTGATGCGTTGTGCCTTATTGTATCCCATCTTGGACGACAGATATTCAACGTTGGCGATCCTCCAGTCAATGAACCAGCATATTCAGCCGATGATCCAGCCAATCCAGCCGATCCAGTAGTTCTGATGCAGCCTGCACCATCCCGGACCCGAGGAAATAAGGTCCGAAATCAAAGGACTCCAGCTCAAGTGACAATTGCATGCAGTGTTAGTCAGGGGACACATAATCAGACTGCAACAACTGATGTAACTGGATAGGTAATCGGTTGTTACTTCTTTCTTGATGACTTTGTTTGAAACTTTAAACATTTAGCGGAAATTTTTTTGAGATAGTGTTTGTGATGATGGATTTTTTGGTGAATATTATTTGGAGATTGTTGTTATTGTGGATAGGTTTGAAACGATGTTTATTTTTTGGTTTAGAGTTCAGACATATTGCCGATGTGTTTATGCATGTTTTGGTTTTAGTATGGAATTGGTAATGAAGATTGATTTATATCATGATTGTTGGTCATTATTTATTGAACTGTAATGTTGTTGTGGTATTTGCTTTCTTTTAATTTTGCTAAGAATGTTTGGTGAGGGGTGTATTTGTTGTGTTTCATGATATTGTCCTGGACTAAAGTAGATAGAATAAGTGTGATGAAAGTTGTGGTGTGCAATTGGGGGCTTAAATAGTTTATGGGTGTGATTCTGCTTATGAAAGAGGTAGGATTTAGGATGATGGTAGGTGAGATTATCAGGTAAACACACAATGATAGAGAGAATTAGGTTTCTAGAATGAATAAATACTCTGTAAAGCTTTATCCAGAAATGATTTAGGATGTGATTGCAGGGAAAGTTATATAAATGAGGATTTCCAGAGTAGGAATCAACATAATAGCTATTGGGAAGCACTTGTTTAGGGATTTGGGTTTTTTTTAGAACTGAGGTGATTTTGTTACCTTTTCTTTGTGTGATTCTAGGGATTAACGTGATTGGGTTTCCATTAGCAGGTGAGGTTTATTATGTTATTAGAGGTCCGATTGAAAGACGATAAAAAAAAAATGCTAGCTGACGGGAAAAGACTCAACTGTTAGAAAAACATACTGCTTAAGGATTCAAGTAGGGAAGAGTTGTCAAGAAGAGAGAGAACCATACTAATCATATACCGTCACCATTAATGGTTAATAATTAGCGATTCCACCGCATAAACAGACTATGTAAAAACCACCCCTCACATTAGGTCCGATCTCGTCCGTCGGGAGATTAGCAGGTGGCCACTTTTGGGCCCACCATTAGGACAATGTGAGAAAGGATGTTGTTTTCATAGTTGTTTTTTTTTTACGGTGTATTAAGACCGACTCTTCTCTAATTGCCAACCAAAAATTTGTAATTTATATATATATATATATATATATATAAATTTAAGACTTTTTTTTTTTGTTTTTTTTTCTTGAGAGAGAAAAAAACACAATATAAGATGTCACAGTAATGTCAATACGTGTGAAAGATGTCGGTATAAACTGCATTAGTGCGGTGGCCATTATTACCGACAGAATCTCCTACACCAGGACTACACAACAGCTCAAACTTTGGTGAGAGGCTTTGCGATCCCTTAATGACAAAACCACTTAATCTGAAATACACCCAAACAAAGAAGAAACAGCGGAAATTTGGATTAGAAACCAAACTTGTAGTACTACTATGTGACCTACTACGCCAAAATATAATTAATCCTAAACTCACAAAAAAACGAAACTAGGTGCTCATTTCCCACAAAAATGAAACTAGGTGCTCCACGCTCACAAATTAGGGAAACATCACTGTTAATTAATTAATATTAGTTTGTTTTTTTTTCTGACTTAGAGTCGATCCCCATCAAGTGGGCTTTGATTTACCTTTAACACAGAGCAAGAAGTCCAAATAATAGGTTTATGTATTGTTCTTTTGGTGGTGGTGGTATTTTTTTTGTTGACGGATAAAATTTTTGGTGTTACTGAGTTTCGAAATTAGGTCACTCATATTATCATCGATAACTTTACCATTGCACTTTACTCAATGATATTATTATCTTAAAATGAAAAAAAAAAAGAAAAAAGGTTTCCGCTTTGCTGATAAAAAAAGAAGAAGAAAAGGTATCATGGCTGATATCAAAATGATAAAAAAAAAAAAACGTAGAAGTGCAACCAACAGCACACAGGGTATATACCCCATGAGAATATAGTTGTGATATGGATTTGTTTGTTGCATAAGCAGTATGTTGAAGTTAGTTGAGTTTAATCTGCTGCCTGCTTTGAACGTGGATCACACACGACACACAAAGATACGACTTCAATTACATACGTGGATGGATAAGAATCAGTTTAACTAACAAACAAACGTATACAAATGCTAGTATCGTATGTATTTCTTCGGTATTAGGACTAATCTATCAAGTGGTCCTAGACTTAACATCTCCACTGTTCATCTCTGTGGGTCCACCTTCATCACCTTTTAACCATGGAATGAATATCTCCATGGTAGGCCCCCCTAATCTTGTCCACAATTGCCGTTCTACACTTCTCAACCTTATCATAGAGATGCACATCTAAAATCCCATCCGACGGCTGTGAATTTACTTTGATCTAAAATGATGACGTCCATGGAGGATAGTATTAATAGAGAAGAAGTAGGTACTAGTAAACACCTCAGTTTTCGCGGCCTCATCTGGTTTTGTGTATAATTCACTGGAAAAGATTCAATCTCAGACCTTCAATAATTAGTAGATTACAAAAGATTGAATCTTTTTACTCTGTTTTTTTTCTTCTCACTCTCTGTGACGCTCTGTGGAACTATTTGATAGAGATTTCTGTTTGATGTGTATGTGTGAAACATCTTTGATCAGTCAAATTTTAGATATTTTCTTAATTTAACCACATGGGTTTCTTCTGAATTTTATAAATTCCTGAGCTTTTTTGCTTTTTTCTATACAGATTTTTTAGCAAATTTAGAAACTTGGGTTTTCTGAAATTCTTCAAAATTTTGGGTAATTCTTTGATGAATGAACAATTTAAGGTTATCAAGAGGAGGTGGAGGAGCACACAACAACACCGTGTGTACATGGGATTTGGGGTTTCATCACCATCGTCATCAGTACACAGAAGGGACACAAAAACACACACAAGTAATGGAAGAACAAGGATCATTACAACAAATTGGTGGTTTAATTGAATCATCATTTAATTCATGTTATACATCATGGGTTTATGAAGCACTTGATGAATTAGAACACAATTTTACAATAACTGATCCAACTATTTCAGGTCACCCTATAGTATTTGCTAGTAATGGGTTTCTTAAAATGACTGGATACTTAAAAGATGAAGTAATAGGAAGAAATGGTAGAATATTTCAAGGACCAAGAACTAATAGAAGATCAATAATGGAGATTAGAGAAGCTATTAGAGAAGAAAAGAATATTTCAATGAGTTTATTGAATTATAAAAAAGATGGGACTCCTTTTTGGATGTTGTTTCATTTAAGTCCTATTTTTAGTAAACATGATGGTAGAGTTATTCATTTTGTGTCTGTTCAAGTTCCTATATCAAGGAGAAAATCAAATAGTGAGGATGGGAATAGATGGCAAGAGCTTGTGCTTGGTTCTTGTAGAAGAGAAGTTTGTAGTGATACTGTTATGGAGTTGGCGAGATGTCGTGCATTGGATTCTTTCGTTGATACCGATAATAGAGGTGTGCTTGTTGCTTACCCTTACTTGATTTGGTTATCTCTTTCATGCTGTATATTGAATTTGCAGATAGTAGTAGTTTAAATTGCTTAAAGGAATTGGTCTGGTGTTAGATATTAGTTGCTAACTCTTGCGTGTTTGCTGCTAAATTCCATATGTCCAAATGATTCTCAGTTGGTGTTTTCTAGGAACTGTTTCGTGTTCAGTACTTACAAGTTGCACTCAAATTCAAGATTGTTGGTTGCGGGATGGTCTAGTGTTTATTGTTGTTTTCTTATTTGTTATCATATATTGGCTTGTTGCATAACTTTCTTGTTTACTGAATTTAAGTGGTTGGTGTCATTTAGGGTAGTCTTTGTGTCAGATTAAAATGAGATAACCTCTACTTTGATACTCTCACTCTTGGTGATGTATCAGTTGGGATTTACATAATTTAGTTGGCGAATCTTTTTGTTACAGTATTGGAGAGGGAAGAATCATGTGAAGCAAGTGACTCAGAGAAAGGAAAAGCTCTGATAGCCATTGGCAGCATCATGTCTGTGCTGACTCACTATAGCGAGCTAACAGGCAGACTAGTCTGTGGGAACAGAAGCAACTCTGCTGTGATTTGTTCGCTCACTTCAGCGTTAAATATATCTCTTGGTAGAATCAAACAGAGCTTTGTATTGTGAGTTTATTTTGGTTCTTGTTTATTTGTTGATTTCTCATAGACATCATTCTACTTTGAATAGTTTATTAAAAAGTGGTTCTGCCCTATAACACAAATGTCTTGTATTGCAGAACGGATCCTCAGTTACTGAATATGCCCATTGTTTATGCAAGCGATGCTTTCCTGAATATGACAGGTACATACTTTTATATTTGAAATTGATTTGGTAGTGTTTAATTTACAAAACCATATTTCAAAGTTAAAAATCTGTGTCTCTAGGTTATAATAGACAAGAAGTGCTGGGTCGCAATTGCAGGTTTTTGAATGGTCCCGATACTGATCCCAAGGCTATTGGCCAGGTAATATTCAGTATTTGCATTACTTTCATGTGTAACTTCCATCTTTCATGTTGTGTATGTCAAACCTTAATATTTTTTGCCATTCATTAAAACATGTTGCGTTGTTCAATGTTGTAGATAAAGGATAGCATTCAAAGTAATCAGGCATGTTCAGTACGCATACTAAATTACAGGTGCCTTTTGCTATCATGTTGTACTTTGCGAATTCATATAAGCCAATTACTCTTTATTTATTTGCGTGTTATACTTCAATTTCAGGAAGGATAGAAGCTCATTTTGGAACTTTCTTCACATATCGCCTGTGCGGAATGCTTCTGCCAAGGTAATGTATTCTATATTAGCTTCTTCTTTTTTTCTATTATTATCTTTCAAAATTTGGCTTCTTCGTTCTACCGCAAAACTTTATAATTTGGAATGTTTTCAAGTTGATGATTGGCAAGGGATATATAAATGAAGAAGCAAATACACAATAGAATTAGTGGTGCTGCTAATGGTTTATTTATTTTTTTACATATGTGAATGTCATGGTGAAAAGACGAGCCACTGAATGATGAATGTTGGGATGGTTCCTCTTGTTTTGATGTCATGGTTGAACCTTGTTACCATTTCAGTGAGAGTTAACGATTATTAGTGTCTTTGTTGGACCCCTGCACAAGTTACAGCTGTAATTTATCCATTATAAATAAGAACAAGTAGATATGTTGCCCAATTCCCGCTTGGCATTTATCTTTCTAGCCATCCTAAAAATATGTGGTTTGAGGCTGTTGAAGGACCATAACAACGTGTTGGATGTCGTGGAGCTCTATTTTTCCTTTGAAAGTACAGCTTAACTTATGTCGTTTGCAATCACCTGAATTGGCTCTCATTGAAAATCATATAGCACCTTGGACCACCAAAGTGGTGTTTAAATAGTTTTGGCCAGTAATGAAAAAGGTGTTAGAATGTGAATCGAACCGTACTAGGGTTTCATACTGCAGCTTCTTACCTGAAATAGAGATATTGAATGTTGGATCCAAAGTTCTCTTTATGGCATTTACATGACTTAAAACCATTACGTGCATGTGAAGCGTATTGAATGATACTAGTTAATGTGATCTTAATGTTTTCATCTCACTTTTTCTTATGCAGATAGCGTTTTACGTCTGTGTCCAAATAGAAGAAGCTGTTAAGAATGGAGTAACCCAAGGGTTGAGTCCTGAAACAAGGCAACTGGGCACCGTTGGTGCAGTAAAGGTAGCAGTCAGAACTCTATCTATGACTGCTGGGTCTTCAAGATCATAAGAGATGACTTTGCTGCAGATAACACGCATCTTTGATATTGTTAACCATTTTTCTCAAAGTTATCCACATATTATAACACGTAGATGGAAATGGACTCGTTAGGGTCCGTCCTCGAGGAATTTGTGTTGGTATTGTGAACTGGCAGTTATATGTACATGAAATGTGTTTCAATCAGAAGTTGAAATTCCACCGATCTCTTTTTCTTTCTTCACATTAGTAGTTGCATCATAGTACACACGGTGATAAAGGTGGCGAAACAAAGTTCGGTGAAGCACACTATTTACAAACATTTTATTCATAGATGCGTAGAACACATCTTTCTTTTCATCGATTGTAACAGACTACTAGTAATGGCTTCTCGATGCCGAGACGTCTTCAGGCAAGTGATGGGGAAGTTACTGGTTTATACTTGTATTGGTTAGCCCAGAAGATGAACTGCAAGAAATTTAGTCCACTTAACACACACATAAGCCAGTAAAACCTATCAAGTTGATAATGATTTAAGTTCCTCCCAGAGAGCCATGGCTGGTTGCTTAAACTAGCTGTGATACGGTTAACAACAGATACAAGAAGCGAGCTAAGGTAGTAACCCATTGCCAGTGAAGCCCATGAAAGTGCCATGGCCAATGACCTCATACTTGCAGGAGCTTCAGAGAAAAAGAACTCCAACAACCCTGCTAAGGTAAAGAGATCAACTGAACCGAGAAACAAGTACTGTAAAGAAACCCATAAAAATGTGATGGGTAGAGCTTCGGGCGAATCAATTAGGTCTGCCTGTATAGCAATCATTTTTCGCTTATTTTCAACCATTGCTGCCACTGCCATTGCCATAATAGAGAGGATCAGTCCAAAACCAATGCGTCGCAGATGAGAAATTCCCATTTCAGTCTTTGTTACCCTTCTTGCAAATGGGATTATGAGATGATCATAAATTGGCGCAAGGATCATTGTGATTAAGATGGGAAAGATGGGGAGGGATGCAGGTGGAATCATGAAAGACCCAAGTTTGGTGTTCATTGTTGCGGCTTGTTGAACCGAGAAGGTAGAAAGTTGAGCAAGGCAACAATTGAGCATGAATGTTGAAGCAAAGATTGGGAGAATTCTAAAGACTATTTTTACTTCTTCAACCTGAGTTACACTACAATCTAGTGATGGGTGGATAGGTGTTTCTACTATAGCTATGTGAAGAAATTCCAGTCCTTCAGTCAAAGTTTCTGGAAGTTTTGATGTGGCCTTCTCGTTATCTCCTCCGTCTGTAGTCTGTATCTGCTTTCTTGGGCTCATGGCCGTGCTAACTGCCAGAGTGCTTGAACTTCTACTACTGCATCTATTGAACAACGCTGCAGCTAAAACCTGACAATAAACCGTGAATTTAGGCAGTACAAGAAGTAACATACTAACATAACAAAATGCTGAACCATGAACCCTGAAACCATGATTGTCAGTTGTCTGTGACTATGCACCCTGACCGAAAGATTACAAGGAAACCTATGTACCTTAAAAATGGTTGTGAGAGGACTTCCAGTAGGTGTCTTGTTCTTATAAGTATGCGAACCAGCAAGAAAGATTGGGATCGAAAACAAAATTGTTATAGCAGAGATCCCAAAACCCCATGCAAAACCTTTACTATCTTCAATCCACACCACCAAGGTGACTGCAACTAGAGCTCCACATGAGAGGCAAAATATGAAGTAGTTAAAGAACGTTGATCTCTTCTTCCTTCCTTGTTGGGTGTTTGCATCAAATTGATCGGCACCATGAGGTGGCAAGGATCCTTTTATGCCTCCGACACCAAGTGCAACGAGATATAATCCCACAAACAGCATCACTTCTTTGTTACCTGAGACTTGCCCGCATGAAATGCTTGCAGAGGTTAACGGTTTTATGGATGATAAGTGAGCTTGCACCGTTAGTATGGCTAGACCCTGATCAAGTTCAAATGCCAATGTTTGTTAGTGCGCAGAATGGATGCAGCATCAATAGATTAGCTAGGTTGCTTTAAGACATACAGTTTTTAGACAAAATTTTGGGAACAACCCAAAATTTGAAAATGAAAATCTGGAGGATGAAAGAGCTGACTTGTTTTGGTTCCATTCTTACCACAAATTCTACCATAGAGCTTATAAGGAAAATATTGTAAGTTGTATAGTACGCGTCCGATAAGAATCCTCCAAGAAGTGCGAGAAGAAATGTTAGTACCCATGAAATCAGTAACGGTGTTGGCTGATCTTGATGGCGAAAAGTTCATATTCTTCAAGAGGTAGAGAACAAGGTTGCTTGCATTGGCCAGGTTCTCAAGTATCTCCACAACTACTCAAGAGCATATAAAACACAAAATTAGCACCAAAAACAATAAAAGCATGTTTTGAACCGAAACACACACACATATGCAGGTCCTTCCTAACAAATGCTTTTAACAACAAAGGCCCCTACCCAAGACAAAGAAGGCAGCAAGCATGCCTCCATGGAAGCCTCTCAAGGCTGGTCTGTTCCTCCAATCTACATAGCCTTCCCATCTCTCTAGATGATGACCTTCTTCCTTCACATGACAAAGCCAACGTCGAAGTTAGTCTAGCCAAGGGTACATCAAACCAAATTCTAGTTATGGTCTAATGATATGAACCAAAGATGACTAAGATAAAAAGGAACAGAAAAATCACCATTTTTTCTTCTTTGGTATTAGTATTTCTCAGTATATGAAATGAGAAGATTTTGCTTATACAGTTGAGAGTTAGAGAGTCTGTGTATGGTGCAAGATATAAATACTGGAAAAGAAGAGTGACCAACTAGGAATAGAAAGATCTAGATCCTAGAAGTGACTAGTGAAAAACCAAAAAGCATATAGTTCTTTACACTTTGAGGACCTTGATCCACATAATGTTAGTTTGATACACCTAGTCCATATACATTGATGAGTTTGAATATTTCCACTTGAGGTGTTGGTATATATACTAAACAATTTACACTCGCCAAAAGTGATGAGCTTTGATTGTGACATTTAAAGCATTTTTGCCAATTAAACTTGATGTTCATTCTCACGCATGATCCTCTTCTTGAAGCTCATGATGAAGTATCCAAATACGTTATGTTTGATCATTTTAAATGTAAGGTTCAGTTAATTCACCGACAAATCTTGTTTAACTGACTAGAAAGATTCTCTTTATAAGTTACGGAGGCTTTTAGTTTTTGCTAAATCTGGTGAAACAAATGCTTGAGCATATGGTCCTTTGCTTGTATGTTTGCGCTCGTTCTTTTTTCTTCTTTGATTTTTCTCCCTTTGTTCTTAGATTCTGCACTACTGAAAAATAAGATAAGGTTTCCTTGCAAAATAGTGAAGTATTATTGGCAGAAATGGCACACGAGATTGCAAAAAACAATAATCAAAAATAAAAATGAGACAGAAAGACAGACTTGCAAATTCACTATGGTTCAGCTAAAATATTCATATAAGAAACATTGGCATTTACAGTGTAGCATCAATTAGCAAAGAAGTCATAACTCCATCCGTCTAACCTGCATGCATGAACTCAATTCCAAGTCTTCAGAAAAAGTGTTCTGAAATCAACTTGTGGAGGATCAGACTGGGTTCTATTTGGGAGGGGCAGGAGCAGGAGTTATTCCCCATCTTTTACGAACAACGTCTAAATCCTCATGGAAATGCTGTTCATAGTAGATGCACATAAGATCTGTACACTCCATACCAGCTCGTGTTGCCCATGGCAAATAGTGTTTGAAGAACAGAGCCCTTTGCTTCTCGTTAAACCTAGCCGTGCCACCAATAACTGACAACAGGCACATCGGTAGATACATCTGCCTGAATTCAATGACCTTGAGTGCAGATTCACCGATTAAGTTGGTTGGGAGATCAAATAGGGTATGCCAGAAATCATGCACCTCACGTGCTCGCATTGCCACATATGCAAGTTCCTCAGTCTCCATGAAGCGCACTGGTGGACGGTCATCAGGAGAGAAGTTTCTTGATCCCATAAATCTCGCGTAAGCTGCACCAAATGTGTTTTCTGGTAGGTCCCATGCATGGCCCACGTTAGCAGATATTACACGTGGACGCTCCAACAACATAGCCTGTAAAGAGATTGTGAGATACAGTAAATGCCACTAAATTACAAAGAGGACTGCTGCATGTTCAATCCACAGGAGATCTGAAGGCAAATGGGATTTCACAAGAAAATACAAAAATGTAAAGAAGGGAGAAAAAGAAAAAGAATATAACAATTCATGAGTTTGCCAAAGGAAAGACTTAGAAAAGCTTTCCTCGAGACCATTTTCTCCTTCATTTCGGTAACTCAGTGTTAAGGTGATGTCTCACTCAGCAGACTAAGTTATAGAGATTAATTTCAAATCATTCGAGCAGGAAAACATAAATATTGACCTAGTGAAAGTAATGAGACCTATGAATGAATTTTGATAGAATAAAACGAAGCATATTCTTTTACATCTATAAAGGAAACTTCGCAATGATTTTGTCAAGTCTTTACATTGTTCCAAAATGATGGAACATAAAGTTAGTTCTAATCAGCATCAAATCAAAACTCCTGGAATAAGCCATACAAACCCATCACTGAGGGTCTTCCCAAAATCTAGGCCAATGATAGTGTCATTCAAACTCAACCTTTTGAGAGTGCTTTAAGGACCCTACCATGTGAGTCCGACATGAACATAACTTTCCTGCCGCACATCCCACTATCTGAGGGTAAGGTTTAACCATCCAATTTCCTTTCACATGAAAAATGAGATATCTTTCCAACATTCAATTGTTAATTCTTTTCCGCAACGTTTCAAGTAAGAAATTCCATTAATGGTGGAATCTGGAGGCCTAGAGTTTCTCCATCTTTCATATGATGTAACGTACAACTTCTCCATCAAGGAGTTTAAAGTTCGAGAACCATCAATATGAGATTAAAAGACATATATTTAGTTATAAGTTAATTGTTTTCGTAGTCAATCCTTGCATTGCATAAGGATAAACAATGAGAGAGCTTAAAAAACCCATAAATTCAGTAAAAGAGTAATGCCGCAAAGGGTAAAGAAACTTACTCTGCCTTCTGGGTTGTTTTTCATCCTCTCTAAAACTCTTTCGAATGCTGGTTTTCCAGTAGTCTCCCCTAAAGCTGCTATCAAATCCCCCCGCCTTGGATCCATTAGTGCACCAAATGCTGAGCCAACAGCAACAGCCGCTTGCTGCCACCCTTTAAGCTTGATACGTCCACCTTGCAGCATTTTATTTTCTTCTCAAAATCTAATCAGCAAAATAAAGATTAATAAATATGATTCAATAAAAGGATCTAACTATCCAAGCTTTGGTTTAAGCATCTTGGCAAACAACATCTTGCTTGAATGAAATGATTCATGCAATTAAAAGTTCAGAAACATATTATTATGAAGAAGAGATTAAGAGTCTGATTTCAAACATTGTTCTCTGATTCAATTTTCTTAGAGCCTGTTTGGTTGGAGTTTCAAAAACTGTATTCTAATTCTGTTTTCTAATATTTTCAGAAATAGCCTTTTTTCTTTATTTTCATTTCCTTTGTTTTCAAAAACATGTTCGGAATACATTGCTTTTAAAATCAATAATATCTGGTTAAAGTCAATAATCAATAAGTTAATGAACATATAAGGGAAACGATGAAATATAAAATGAAATGGCTCGGTAACTACTTGGTGTAAGAAAAGTGTTAATTCACATCAAAACATGTTTACAAGGCGGCACTGATTACATGTGCTGACAGGTTGGTCAAAAATCCAGAGAGAAAGAAAACGAATGGTAACAACCTGGTGTAAAGGAGAAGTGTATTCAAATCAGCTTCAAACTGAAGTTACCTCAGATCCTTAGCAAATGTTGGACCGTTTGCAAGTCTCCTAACAACCTGAAAGAGTTGCGTACAAGATATCAACAAAAAAGGCAACAAACAAACAAGTTAGAGTCGAGTCACAACTCACAAATGAAAAATGGTACTCGGGAAATCTACGACACCAAACCATTTATATCAGGAAATTTCTTTATATTTGTCAAAGATATTTATATCCGCTGATACTGCATAATATTAATCAAAGATATATTGGCAAGCATGACTATATAATAAATTCTAAAAACAAGTAGAAGTGCTTACAAAGTAATATTAATCAAAGATATATTGTGAAATAGAAAATTTTAGGGCAGATGAGAATAAATAAGTGGCGATGAAGTTCTAATGAGAATCAACCCAGATAGGAGGGAAAAGGTCGGCCCACATAAGATCTGCCTAGAACATCCTATTACCATTCCACATCACAGAATCACAAGGCCTATTCCAACTGCAACTTGGTCTAACATGCATCTGAAACTACCACTTGACTCCAACCTATACTAGCACTGAAACCAAACACGCATGAAAATAAGGTCAAGTTCTGGAATTTACTTCCACACCCAAAGCGGAAAGGTAAAACCAAGATGAATTGACTGTCATGCGTACAACAAAGGTCTCAATTTTCTATAAAATCATGCTATGTTTCTTTGCACTATTCCATCTCTCTTGAATAATCATTCTATATTTCACCACCTACAACAGTACCACAATGTTGGGTTCACCAATTTAGTTTTGAAAGTGAAATTCAAAGAATCGGAAAAATCTAATATGCTCGAACACTCTACAAAGACATACCATTCTGGAGAGTGTCTTTAGAAATATTAATCAATCCAGCAGTAAAACCAAACCTAGGAATTGTAAAGGAACATGTTATAGCATACTTTGTGAACTCTCAATAAGAGTTAGCTTTTTTCTATTGATAGTTCAATGAATCAACAATTACTCTTTAACTACAAGTGATTCAACAGGGAGTCTACCTAGTATCTCACATACTACTATATCTTCATCTTGAAGAACAAATACATTACCACTACAAGTAACTGTAGAAGCCAAAATACCATCATCACATTTGTTACCCGTATTAAATTCGTTTACATCATATTCAACCTAAAACTCTCTCATGAGAGTAGTTTTGTTTTCCGTCAAATTTCAGTAGGATTCTAAGAGAGATTTTAACAAAAAGAATAAGGGCATCCATATGTCCAACAAGATAACATACCTAGTCGCAAAGATGCCTACCGAGAGAAGGAAAAAAACGAATTTAAACCTAGAAATTGATAACTTCAACATATATATGTACAGTTCATATCAAAGAATTTAACCTAGAAATTGTGAAAAAGAAATCTAAGAAGAGAACAGATGAAACAAACCTGAAGAAAATGGCGAGATTTAGAGCAAAGCTCAGCGATCAGTTTACAGAACCAGAAGAAAAGGAAATTAGGGGTTTATTAGGGTGATGAGAAAACGGAAACAAAAAAAATTTGGACCATTTCTCGATTTGTGTGTGTCATCCTTGCACAAGGGCCATGCTGATCTTCTCTGTATCGTTCCAATTTTAACGGATGTCTCCGAAGGGACGAACTGATTTTTTTTTTATTTTTTTTTTGAAAGGTTCACCAATTTTATTTAAGAGAGGAAACTTGAGGTTACATTTCTAGGATATTTAGTTCTGTTTTTATCATTAAAAACAATGTCTTGGATGAAGGATGGGCATGTGAATTCCCAGCTGTTTGTTGTTGTTGTTGCCGTGCTCTGTGTTCGGTTGGATACTGCTTTGTTTGCCAGTCCATCAGCAGCCTGGTTTGCTTCTCTCCAAGTGTGTGTGATTTTGTAATACGGAATTTCACTTAGGAGCGAGTTGATTTCTGCTAGCATATTGTTTAGGTAGTAGGTACCATGATGTTGGTTCCTGTGTTTTGTATTAGATGTAGCAGTGCTTGTGAATCAATTTCAAACCAGATTCTCTGCCATTGGTTTTGAGTAGCTATCCTTGTCGCCAGTAGTAAACCCCATGTTTCCGCCTGGATTGATGTTGTTATCCCGAGTGGTGCCACCATTGCCTTGAGTAGATTCCCGTCACTGTTTCTGCATATGATTCATGCCCCTGCCGGTCCTGAGTTACCTTTGGATGCGCCGTCTGTATTTACCTTGATCCAATTTATTTCCGGTGGAGTCCATCCTATGTAGATCGTTGAAGTAGTTGTTATTTGCCTTTGTACTCTGGTGATTGTTGGTCCATTCGCCATGAAGGGTGCTATGTATTTCTGTGCTCTTTGATACTCTTCATACATCATCATTATAATTTGGAATGTTTGCACTGGTTGTTGGCGTTGTCGTTTGTATACCTTTGCATTTCTTGCTAGCCATATATACCATGCTGTGAAGCCGAATAATACTCTGTCTTGTTCTGAGTAAGCTTTGTCTAGAATTTGGTGTATGTTGGCTGGGCATGTGTTGTAAGTGTAGTTTGGCTGCCTTTGTTGGTGTTGTCGTTGTTGTGGTAGTGCTTGATGTGTTTCTGCATGAAGTTGTTGTTGCTGATGAGTATTGGTGGTCGCCGCCGAGACTGCAAGATGATTGAATATTAATTGCCATGTTTCTGCTGAGTTGTTGCATTCAAAAATTAGGTGTTGTGTCGATTTTTCCTGGTTGTTGCATGTTGGGCATGTAGGTGATGGAGTTATGTGAAACCGATGGAGTCTTTGGAATGTTGGTAATCCTTGATAAGTGAACTTCCACAAAAAAAGTCTGATTTTCGGTGGAAAACTTAGTTTCCAGATGGAGTTGTAGTCCACAACTTGTTGATTATGGGTTTGGTTTGTCGGGGGATTGGTTGTTTGGGATGTAAATTTGTTGTAGCCGGTTTTTGATGTGTAACTGCCAGTTTTGGAGTATGGCCAGATTAGTTGATCCGCCTTTGGTTGTTTGGGGAGGTGAATGCTGATGATCTTTTGGGCTATGGATATTTGAAAATTTGAGAAGATGAGGTTGTGGTTTCAGGTATTGGATGTTGGTTCAATGAAGTAGCTAACCGGGGTATCTGGAGGAAGGTTGTGGTATTGGTTTGGAATTGATGAAGGTTCTGAGTTTGGGATCCAATTTTGATTGATCATTGTGTTCTTGCCATCTTGAACCTGTGAGAAAACTAAACCCTGCAAAACAATAGATATGTTAGCTAAACTTTTCCACAATGGACTGGATGATGATTGAGGTTTTGGGAAAGGTATGTGATTTTGATTGGGTTTGAAGTATTTTGGAGTGGAGATTGATGACCAGACTGATGATTTGGGTTGTTGTAATTGCCAAACTCGTTTCATCAACAGTGCTTGATTATGTTCTTTGCTTCTTTTGATTTCAAGACCCCCCTGTGATAATGGTTTTGTAACTGTGTCCCATCCAATTGGGTGCATCTTCTTTGTTTGGTTATCATGTCCCCAGAGAAAGTTTCTGGTGATTCTATCAATCTTGTCGTGCACTGCAGTAGGCAACTGTTGTGCTTGCATGACATGGTTCACAGTTGGAGTTAACGCAGTCTTTATTAGAATTACTCATCCCGCTTGATTAACACATTTAATTATCCAGCCTTTAGCTTTCCTTTCCAATCTGTTGAGTAATTCTGCAAATAGAGTAGAGTTATTCCTGCCATTCTTGAATTGGATTCCTAGGTATGTTGGTGGGGTGATTATGGTGTTGATGGTGAAACATAGTTTGAGTTGTTGTACCAAAGATGGTTGAAGTTTTGGGTGGTGGATGATCGAGGCTTTATCTCTATTGATTGCTTGTCCAGCAGATTCTGAGTATCGTATCAGGAGTTGGTTCAGAGTATCACATGCTTGCGGATCTGCTGCACAAGTGATTAAGAGATCATCAACATACATCAGGTGCAATATTGGTGGGGAGTTCCTTGCAATCTTAAGTCCTTTCAATTCTCCACTTTGTTCTAACACACCCAAGTTTGTGGATAGTACTTCTGCACAGATGATAAAGATGTAAGGTGAAAGGGGGTCGCCTTGGCGTAAACCTCTGTTTGGGTGGATGAGTCCTTGTGCCGAGCCGTTGAAGTTGATCGAGTATGTTACCGATGTAATGCAATTCATGATGTAGATGATAAATATCTGAGGAAATCCCATTCGTTCAAGTGTGATACGGATGAAGCCCCAATCGATACTATCATAGGCCTTCTGAATATCCAGTTTCATAGCAATTTTGGGTGTTTTTGATGGTGTTGTGGATCTGATTGTGTGAAACAGTTCTGTTGCAATGGCAATGTTATCGTGGGTTGCTCTGTTTGGTACAAATCATTTGGTATTTCCACAGTATATAAATCATTGCACGAGCTCCAGTTTAAGTGATATGGGACTAATATATTTAAGGAAGGATTTTTTAGGTACCATGGTTTTTTTGAGGGGACCATGGTTTTATTCGCCCCGGCTACGATGTGGTCGGGTCACATACATTTTGTACGTGGCCCCTCTTTATTTTCTGACACCTATTTAACTAAAAAATCTGTCCCCTCTAAATCCCCGTAACTGCTCCACTTTTTGAGAAAAAGTAGGAAGTTGGAAAAAGAAAAAGGATAAACAGTTAGGTAATAAAAACAATTTTTCAAATTTTTTCCTACTTTATCAGCCGTGTCATCATTTAAAGAGGGGCCACATACTTGAAGTATGTGGCCCGACCACATCGTAGCCGCATCGGGTTTTATTAGGCCACCTTCCTATAGTTATAAGGGGTGTCCTAAAGCATTGAAATGACTAACCTACCCTTAACCTAATTTAATTTAAAACCAACCCAATAACCACTTATATATATATAACCACCACCTCCTCCCACCACCACCTCCTACCACCGCCGATTACCACCACCACCACCTCCGATTATCACCACTACCAACCACCGATTACCACCACCACCGCCGATTACCACCACCATCACCACCAACCACCGATTACCACCACCACCTCCGATTACCACCACCACCACCACTATATATATATAGCTTAATTTAAAACATTAACAAAGATATTCTCACAAACCCATTACTTGTCATTCGTTTTTGGTTGAATAAATGAGAAGTAATCATTAAAATGAGTTGAAAATGGAAGTTGCAGAGAGGTTTAATGGAGGGTTTTTTTTTCCAGAGAAAAGTTCGGTTATCACAAATTAATTTTTTCTTAACTGAACTCAGAGTTCAGTTGATTCGCAAAAAAATACTTTTAATCGAACTCCTTGTATTAGAACAACACAAGTCCATAAGTTCGGTTCCTTCGCAAAATAAGGATATCACCGAACTTTAGTTTACGAAAATAATGAGAAGTCCACAAGTTCGGTTCGTTCGCAAAAATGTTAAGTTTTCTTTGTAACCGAACTCTACCTAATTCGCCAAGAAATAAATTTTGTAGTAACCGAACGTTTGCCTAATTGCATATATGCATATATAAGTCCAGTTCGGTTGATTCGCAAAATATGTTGAAGTTTGCGAACCAACCGAACTTCTAACACTAGGTTACTTTTAACCTGCAGTTCGGTTGGGAACTTGGTTGCGTTGAAGTTTGCGAACTAACCGAACACACAAGATGTACCCAAATAAATTGTTAAGTTCAAAGTTCGGTTACCTACCATATTATCCTAGGTAACCGAACATTACACTGTACGACCAAAACCTCCATTAACGAGCGAGTTCGGTAACCTGCGTGTTTGGAAAACGTAACCGAACTACACTTTCAGGTGTGTTCGGTTACATGTTCTTGAAAAATGGTAACCGAACTGGCCCAAATCTACATAAAAAATTTCATTTTTTTTGAAAATTTGGAGCAGTTCAACCAACATTATCTAAGTTTGAAGCATACCTGGGTACCAAAATACCCTTCCTCCGGTTGTGGTTGGTAAAATCAATCGTTTTTCATGTTTTCCTTCTTCATCTTTTCTAACTTTACTCTCTCAATAATTCTACTTCTTTAAAAAAAAAAGTCTGATTTTTTAATCTCATTAATTATCTTTAACTTAATCATCTCACTAACTGTTATTAACACTAACTAATCATCACCCAAAATTAATCAGGAGGATAATTTAGGTATTAATATAAATATGTAGATAACGGGTGACCTAGATTTACTTCTAATGTATTTACCCAAAATAAAACCATCATCCCACCAAAAAAAAATCATGGTCCCCAAAAAATCTTTCTATTTAAGAGCGGATCAAGGCTTCTACCTATGAGCCCAGAAAGTTAAGCGGCCCAATGCGTCTATTAATCCCACGACTCCCATTCTGTTTATCTTTTAGTTTTGTCTAAGCAAGTTTTATGGTGGAGGAAGCTATATTCTAAATTCTATGACACCTTACCGTTTGGAGCTGATTATGGAACTTTCAAAGAAAGAAAAGAAGAATGAACGACGGACATCGATTGGATTGATATTCCACTAACTTTGGATTTATTTTGAATTTTTTACATATAGGCTTCACATTGAGTGGAAATTCAATTGGAGTTTTCTGATAAATTGAGCGGTATTTATTTTTGATTTGCGTTGAGCGCCTCTCTCGTTTTGATTGGATTCCAAGCTATCTTCATGATACCTTGGAATATGGTTAAACTTATATTCCACACTTTTTCAAAGCTTAGAATAGTTAGGATTCCACGGTAAAATTTACAATAATTTTGTTTTCATGAGGGAAAAAAAAGAAATATGGAAGAGGAATATGGAATTTCAAATAGCACATGCTAATACTTTCATTTTGAAAAGAAAGATAAGTATAGGGAAGAGAACTATACTTAAATACAAGGGAACATATTCCCATGGATTCCATTTTACTAGATACAATTTTTTTTATCTTGAGTAAGAAAGAGCAGAAGAAGAAGAATTGACAGATATAAGATAGAGAGAAAGAAAATTTATGGGAAGAAACAATAGACAAGATGACAGAGATGGCTGTTGTATCTACAATCAAAGCTATCTGTCTGCAGCTTATTATGTTCTGAAGGGTCATTTCTTGAAGGATGTGCAAACCGTGACAAAATTTACAGGATCAAATGAGTATGCCTTCCATTCATCCATCGTTGGAATAGTAATGGTGACAAATATCAAAATTTGAAGTTGTTTTTCAAGTAACACACAACCTCTTGCTGCAATCACAAAAACTACTAGTAAGTACTTATAACCAGTTCAAGGTGTTTCTAACTCTGAAGAAAAATTAATTATTGCAATCCAAATCACCGGGAGGGGAATTTTATGATTTTCAGAGAGCTCACCATCAAGGCAAGGAGAATGCATCCTGCAGCACCGGGGAACAAAACATACCAGAAATTCAATTGATGCAACTTTGCTGCATCGATGAATAGTATTGGCAAGCTTGCAGCTGCGTAAGATGATAACAACAATTTTGTGTTATAATATATATTGACTGAAACTGACAGAAATGAGTGGACAATGTGTAGTAGTAGTAGTAGTATATATTACCTGGGGGATGCATTGTGCCGGTGTACGTCATGAAAGCTATTGATGCAGCGAGAGAGACACTCCTAGCAAGCCATCCCGGACCAAAAACTGTGAAAGCTAAAACCCCAAATGCTGCACAACCAATCTGAGCCATGAACATATTGTACTTCTGCAATAACATAATTTGACACCATTACTTAAAATTTATGAATGAATATAGTGATGCGAGTGAACTAACAATTCCTTGTTTGGATATTGACACGGCAGCTAGAAGTTGGTTGTAGGTTATTGTAAATGCCCTGCATGCCAATTTCTGTTCTATCTTGTGCTAGTTTTATGTAAGTCAGTACCACTCTTAAGCTGAGCAGTTCATTGTAACGTTGCTAGCTTAAGAGAACAAGAGAACAAACGAGATCTTAAGAAGTTTCTTTTAGCGGCCTTTTTAATGCAGAAGCAGACTTTTTTTTTTATGTTACTATTGTTTTTGACTTATTGACTAAATCTGACTAGACTGACTATACAACAACTAATTGTCGTCGTATACATTTTCAGCTTATGGTGATTCACGCGGGAGATACGGCCTCCCACTCCCACGCCCAGCGAGATTCACGTGGTTCTATAACCTAAATGAAACCCTAATTAGGAGTAGATGGCTAAATTATGTAAAGATTGTGACTAATGCTCGTATGATAATTATAGAACTAATTATAACGAGGTAAGCATGGCCTTTTAAAAAAAAAGAAAAAAGAAAAAGAAAAAGAAAGTACCTTAGCAGCAGGGGAGGAAGGAGCGCAGAAAAGCACGGCACAAACAGCTCCTAAAGGTGCAATGGTCATTGAGATTCCTTTTGGTGACAACATTTGATCTATTTTTCCCAGCATTGCCATTGCAGCAAATGCTCCTGTTCCAATAATGCCCAACATTACATTAAATTCACTCATATTCATCTTGTCACTCTACTGTTAAAAGGACAAATTATGATAACAACGAACGAGACCCAGACCCAGCTTGTTAATTAGCTATACAACCATTGCTAGCTTCATGTAGGGACTGTCACTGTTTAGGCCGGACAATAACAAGTCCAACTATAATACTATAATGTCTTTACTCTTTAGATAGATGTTCATCAGCTGAAACGGGGAAAATGAGAATTACCTGCAGCAGGCCATATGATGTCGCTGAGAGGAGGGGATGGAGCTGTAGCATCAGGTTTCCAAGAAGACCAAGATGATGATGAAGATGCAATAAAAAATGTCTTCGATCTACCAGTTTCGCTTCTTCTTCTACTTCTACTTGTATTTATTTGATTTCTTCTTTCATTACAATTTAGAAATAGCAAGTTGCTTAGTTGGTTTCCTCTATTACTATACGGAAAAGATGGCGAATACGAAAAAGAAGAGATCACAGGTGAAGATATTGATGTTGGTAACATGAACAGATTATGCGGACTGCATTTTGTGAGCTGCATCATGCTCATTTTCGATTGATTCACAGAGATGGAGTAAACAATCTCTCCTCCCTGACAGCAAGAGGAGAAGAGAGTGGTGTGCGATGGTGCAACTGCTTGTGAGGATTTATGTAATCAGATATTTGAACAGTATTGTATGTTGGAATCTTGGATGGATGATGTATACTCGTATATGGCTTACATTGGCCTTGGCCTTTCGGCAATCTATAAAGGTCAATATCCTATTATCATCGGCAAGTTGATTGATTGATTACTAATAAAATACATCAACATTCTGACTCAGCTTGCCCACATTCCCGTTATTCTAATATATATTTTTATTAAATTAATTTTATTCTTATTTTGGCCTTTTAAGACTGACAAGAGACTAAATTAAGTCGGACAAATTAAATCTCCTATACAAATTTTGATGTACAACAAGTGCATCAAATACTTGTCATGTATTCCACTTCATTGGTAGACACTGGTATGTTCCATTGACCTTCCCAGATGCTAATCAAGAACAACTACTGTCCAGAAGTATAGTATTATGATTTATGGTAAATTTAGATGCTACATAGGTTTAATCAATCTTGGTGCATGACCGAGAGGAATCTTTCAATCTCGACGAGACGAGAAGAGATATAGGAGAAAAATCCGCGGAGACGGCCGAAAAAAAATTACAGAGATCTCGCCGAGAAGTGTTAGCAAGTTGAGGAGCAACATGGAAATTTCATTGTAAAAGATTCGATTTTTTTCCTGTTGTGTGAAACTGTAAATCATTTTACTATGTGTGAGTTCAAACTGTTGGAATCTTACAACAATGAACAACACGTTAGACGTATCAAAATAATATGTAAATAACTAATCCGAAACAACTCTACCGAAATAACTTGACGAGGGCAGAATCACAGGTTCAACAAGTTGTCCTTAACACATTAGTTCGCGGGTATACTCGAGTTGAGTAATGTTAAACCCGTCACAGCGAAGATGTGCCCAGAATAAGACTGCCCGATATAACTTGAGTCAACACAACGCAAGTTACCCTCTCTTCGAACTCAGCAACTGGGATGGAAAGTAAAAACGCCGCACAAACAAAGGAAGAAGATAATAAAAAGAATTGCTTCTTGTGTATTTTGAAAACAGAATTTCGAGTTGTATTGATAGGATGAAATACTTGCAAATCAAGTTAGGTTTTAGTTTTCTTCAGAAACAAGTAAAACACGTAAAAAGAATTTACTCATAAATAAAACTCTTAAGAATTAATTTTAGAATTAATTTTCTAAAGAAAACTCGCCAAAAAAAAAATCCGTGTAGAAAAGGGACTTGATGCATGGCATACGCGCTTATCGCATGGGTCAAAATATGTATTTCTTCCCACCCGTTCCACCCACATTGTTTTACAATATATCCATAAGAATATGGTTATATAGTGGAGCTCCTTCTCTATTATACCCAATGTGGGACTAAAGAGAGATTCATTCACTCATAAAATGAGCAAGTATCCTCGGACCCATAGGTCATTAGATCAAACCACACCAAGACCAAAATATTTTTATTTAACTCATTTTTCTCCAACAATCCCCCACATGAATGAAATCTCGAAAAAACGAAAAAAATCAGAATAAGGAAAATACCATTTAGGCAAAGGTGTCCATGAGGTCTTGAACCCTTACTTAGTGAGAAGTTACCGGAACTACTTGCTAAACAGTGAACCTAGTCTTGAACTGATAGCATTTGGTGTAATTCGCGACAACAACCACGCATGATATCCTCCTGGCGTTGCTAAGTTCGTGCCGTTTTGTCCAATTTGGCCCTGGACATATCCTGTTTCTCAGAATGCTCTAGAGAATCGGCTCAATTCTCATAGTTAGCGGCCCCACTTCCACATTCAGATAGGTGAGTTCCATCAAGACTGTTTACTGCTACACCCCACTTCAATCTTAAATTGAAACTATGGAACTCATTAAGACTTATTTAAAAGTCATCCTCCACATGCAGTCACACTATCACATCAACACCATAGGGAAGGGACAGAGAATGAAATTCTCTGATAGTGTTTACCTTTACCTACCATAAATTAGTTGTCTCATTCCAAACCTTGATCTTGGAATCTCCAATCAGCAAGGTTGAGTATCCTTCATGGCAAGTTTAATTATTGAGCCTAAGTCCCATCCCCCTCGATGCTTTACTAACTATTTCTTTGGACAAACCTTTCGTCAAAGGGTCCGCGATATTCTCCTTGGACCTTGTCCAATCTATGGAAATAACGCCAGTTGAGATTAGTATTTTCAAAGAATCATGTCTTCTACGCATATGTATAGACTTTCCATTGTAGAAGCTATTCTTAGCTCTACCTATCGCAGATTTGTTGTCACAATGTATAGATATAGCTGGCACAGGCCTATGCCAGAGAGGAATATCTTCTAAAAAGTTTCTTAGCCATTCGGCCTCCTCTCCTGCTTTATCTAACGCAATAAACTCCGACTCCATAGTGGAACGAGCTATACATGTCTGTTTGGAACTCTTCCAAGATACAGACGCACCTGCTAGAGTGAATACATATCCACTCGTAGACTTAGACTCCTCTGAGCCTGTTATCCAGTTTGCATCGCAAAATCCCTCAAGGACGGCCGGTACCCTTCGTAATTCAAACAAAAGGTCATTGTGTACTTCAAGTACTTTAGCACTCTATAAGTGCATCCCAATGTCTCCTGGATTACAAGTATACCTGCTTAACCTACTCACAGCATAAGCAATGTCTGGTCTCGTACAATTCATCAAATACATCAGACTTCCTATGACTCGAGTATTCAAGTTGGTTAACACCTACACCCTTATTCTTCATGAGTTTGCAAGAATCATATGGAGTGCAACAGGTTTACAGTAAACTGATTATATTTCTTAAGTATGGATTCAACATAATGAGACTGACTCAGACTATAGCCATTAGAAGTTTTTCTAATCTTCATCCCTAATATGACATCAGCGGGGCCTAAGTCTTTCATGTCAAAGTTCTCATTCAACATTTTCTTAGTGGTATTAATAACATCCATGTTTGTACCTAGTATAAGCATATCATCAACATACAAGCATACAATCACACAGGCATCCTTGACAAGTTTAGTATAAACACACTTATCAGATTCATTAATTCTAAAACCACTAGAAATCATCACATGATCAAATTTCTCATGCCACTGTTTAGGTGCTTGTTTCAATCCATACAAAGATTTCTTCAGTTTACAAATTTTTCACAACCTTTAACTACAAATCCTTCGGGTTGTTCCATATAAATTTCTTCATCTAATTCACCATTAAAAACGCTGTCTTTACATCCATTTGATGTATCTGTAGGTTATGGACAGAAGCTATAGCAATTAACATCCTAATGGAGCTAATTCTACTTACTGGTGAATATGTCAAAGAAGTCTATACCTTCTATGCTGTTATAGCCTTTCGCTACCAACCTAGCCTTGTATTTTTCAATAGTTCCATTATATTACGTTTTCTCTTGAAAATCCATTTACAACCTATGGCCTTAGACCCTGGAGGTAAATCTACAAGTTCAAAAGTACCGTTTTCTCGAATGGAATCCATTTCATTAAGAAGCTTCTTTCCACCACGGAGCTTCAGGACAAGTCATGGCTTCTAAGTCTGAGGATCAGACTCGGCTAGGTATGTAATGCAACCAGGATAGGTTTTAGTTTTAACCCTTTTACCTCTTCTAGGTTCTATTTCTGGTTCATCTTCCTCTAAAGGTAAACTGACTGGATGATGTAAATTCTAGGGGATCATCTAAACATCTCTTTCGAGAATCACGTTTCATAGGAAAAACATTCTCAAAAACTCAGCATCCCTAGACTCCATGATAGTATTCAACCCTATGTCAGAAATTTCAGAACTCACAACCATAAACCTATGAGCACTAGAATGCTCAGGATACCCTATAAAAACACAATCAACGGTTTTGGGTCCTATCTTATTTGTCTTAGGAGGAGGGATGGCCACCTTTGCCAAGCACCCCCACACTTTGAAGTAATCATAAGATGGTTGTTTACTTTCCATAACTCATATGGACTTTTATCTGATCCTTTAAAGGGTACTCTGTTCAGGATGTAATTGGCTGAGAGGATAGCCTCCCCCCACAAATTCGAAGGTAATCCTGAACTAATCAACATGGCATTCATCATATCCTTAAGGGTACGGTTTCGTTCAGCTACACCATTGGATTGAGGTGAATAAGGGGCTGTAGTTTCATGTATTATGCCATGTTCTTCACAGAAATCTCCTACGGGAATTTCATACTCACCACCACGGTCAGACCTAATAGTTTTAATGGTAGTATTCAATTGGTTTTCGACTTCACTTTTATATATCTTAAAGGCTTCTAAGGCATCGTCCTTTCCTCTAAGTAAGTAAACATGGCAGTACCTCGTACAATCATCTATAAAAGTAATAAACCATTTCTTACCACCTCTTGTTTGAACTGACTTCACATCAACTAGGTCTGAGTGGATTAAATCTAAGGGTTTAGAGTTTCTCTGGACATTCTTAGTGAATGATTTCTTAGCGTGCTTGGATTCTACGCAAATCTCACACTTATAATTTTTATCTAAAGTGAATTTGGGTATGCAGCCTACGCTAGCCAGTTTATGCATTGATTTATAATTTACATGACCAAGTCTACCATGCCAAACGTTCAATGACACACACATGTAAGCATAAGAATCATTCAATTTCAATTCAGGACAGGTTACATTAAGTTTATATAGACCCCCAGTCTTATAACCCTTACCCACATAATCATTTCCCTTAGTTACTATAAGTTTTCCACAGTCAATTGTAACTTTAAAACCCTTATCATCTAAAACAGAACAAGAAACAAGATTTTTGCAGATGTCTGGAACATGAAGAACTTCATTCAATGTGAGAGTCTTTCCAGACGTGAGTTTCAAACCGACCTTTCCTTTTCCTGCAACCTCTGATGCAGATGAGTTACCCATATAGAGTTTCTCGCCTTCCCCTACCTTCTCACAAACATGCTTGGTAGCTCCAGAGTCTACCCACCAGTCCATCACATTGGTCACCAAATTAACTTCAGACACTACAACAGAAAACTCGTCTTTGTTCTTCTCAACCAAGTTAGCATTATTCTTCTTGTCCTTACGTTGTCTACAGTGAACTGCCATATGACCAGTATTTCCACACACCCAACAAGGACCCTTAATTTTAATAATGCTCGTTTACGAAACATACCTTTCTTGTTAGGTCCATGCTTCGATTTGCGATTGTTGTTGTCACCTTTTTCCAGCTTTGGATGACTTATGTCCATACATATGAGCTTTGTTCGCCATGTCCCTTGCAGATGACACGTTCTTGTCTTTGGTGCACAACATCTCTTCCACTTGAATCTTCTTTCCCAATTCAACCATGTTGATCTCGCCAGTTTCATGTCTCAGCTTTTTCTTGTACTCCGACCAAGAAGATGGTAACTTCTCAATCACCGCAGATACTTGAAACGTCTCATCAATGACCATACCTTCAACAAGAATCTCATTAATGATTTATTGAAATTCGAGGAATTGATCAACAATAGGCTTATCATTCGTCATCTTGAAGTCCATAAATTTCGCCACCAGAAATTTCTTGCTCCCTGCAGTCTCATCTTGGTACTTCGCTTCTAACGCAGTCCACAAATCATAAGCACTGAAATTATCTTTAGTGTTGTAAAAATCATACATCGCATCTTCCAAACCATTCATGATATGATTTTTCGCCAGAAAATTCGACCTCTTGTTATACGCGAGCTCATCCTCGTTTAAAACTTCAGCATTCATCAATTCTTCAGTTGGAACAAGTACATAATCCAGTTCATGATGGCTCAGATAAAACAACATCTTCGATTGCCATCTCTTGAAATCCTTTCCATTTAACTTCTGTGGTTTTTCAACGTCATTCTTTCTCATTGTTACAAGGAATACTAATGTGTTAAGATTGTTGGAATCTTTCAACAATGAACAACACGTTAGACGTATCAAAATAATATGTAAAGAACTAATCCGAAATAACTCTACCGAAATAACTTGACGAGGGCAGAATCACAGGTTCAACAAGTTGTCCTTAATACATTAGTTCGCGGGTATACTCGAGTTGAGTAATGCTAAACCCCTCACGGCGAAGATGTGTCCAGGATAAGACTTCCCGATATAACTTGAGTTAGCACAACGCAAGTTACCCTCTCTTCGAACTCAGCAACGGGGATGGAAAGTAAAAACGCCGCACAAACAAAGGAAGAAGATAATAAAAATAATTGCTTCTTGTGTATTTTGAAAACAGAATTTCGAGTTGTATTTATAGGATGAAATACTTGCAAATCAAGTTAGGTTTTGGTTTTCTTCAGAAACAAGTAAAACACGTAAAAAGAATTTACCCATAAATAAAACTCTTAAGAATTAATTTTGGAATTAATTTTCTAAAGAAAACTCGCCAAAAAAAATACCTGTAAAAAAGGGACTTGGTGCATGGCATACGCGCTTATCGCATGAGTCAAAATATGTATTTTTGCCCACCCGCTCCACCCACATTGTTTTACAATATATCCATAAGAATATGGTTATATAGTGGAGCTCCTTCTCTATTATGCCCAATGTGGGACTAAAGAGAGATTCATTCACTCATAAAATAAGAAAGTATCCTCGGACCCATAGGTCACTAGATCAAACCACACCATGATCAAAACATTTTTATTCAACTCATTTTTCTCCAACACAAACTAGTCTGGAATTCCCGATGCCTTCATCAACTGCTTGATTCAATGGTATGGTTAAAATTTGGAACTCTGAGATTTCACCGACAAAAATCTTGTGTGTATTATACTACGCACCGATGTATAGATACTCAAGCCAATGAGATAAACACACACAAAATAAGTAGAGAGAAAACTTGCCCCTTGTTACTAAGAGTGAGATCTATTACATAATCCGAGATCCTTAATATGGAGGCTCATTATGGATCAAGAAATAAATTTTTTTGACTGCAACCCTTTCAGCTCCCCTCTCTCCACTATTCTAGAGAAAAGAAAGAAAAAAATAAAAAAAAAACAATTTCATCTTGTTGCTCAGGTCTAGTCCATTTAGGGGCTAGATCTGAGCAAGGATCTTAGTTTTTTTGTGTTTTAGTTTTAGAATAACATGATTCTTTCCTATTAGGGTTTTAATTTTGCTTTGGTTGCAGCCTACAGCTTCTTTTCTTCACCTTCATGGTGATTCTCTTTTATTTTAATGGTTACTTGATCTTGATTATATGTTTGTTCAAGTGCGTCGCCGGATTCAGGTTACTCTCGATTCTCCGGTCAACAAATTTGCAGATTACTCCTATATCATTGGAGCATTACTTCATTAGGAAGACGATTTATCAAATGGTCCATAAATATTATGAAGACTATCTTCTCTTCGATTCAATCGGTTCTTGCATTCTTGTATTAGGTCAGTATTTGGAATTCCTTCTCTTTTCCATGTCAGAATTTTCAATCATGTACCGCTACAAGCATGTTGTTTCTTGTTACTTTTTGAATTTGATGTACTTGAGATCCATGTAATCTTGATTTCCATTAATGAAAATTGAATTACCAAAAAAAAAAAAAACCTTTGCTTTTCATGGAGTATGAAACTTAAGTTATACTAAGGTTCTAATGTATATTAAGTAGTGAGTTTGGTCTAGGAGCTTTACAATATAAGTTGTGGGCTTGTAGGATACATATAAAATATGTTATCCATGTTCTACCATTTGTTTATAAACCCTGAAAAACTTAAAGAAATAAATATTCTTCGGTGTTGGTGCGGTTGTTGATAATGCAGAAGTTGCTAATCGTGCGGATATTAATCATGTGAAGACTGCTGATAATGCGGATGTTAATCTTAAGTTGTTGATGATACGAATATTGTTGTTCTTTGGTGAAGCATAGCGTCTATTCCGAGGATAGGGTTGAGTTTTCCTGGCATGAATAGCGTTGTATATCTGGTCGTTCGACTCTATTATTCCTCATCGTTTTACTATGTTTCTTCATTCGTTTTAGTCCATAGAGGGTGTGTATCATGATGTTGAATTCTCATTCCACTTTTTTTTGTTAGTAAGTATCTTTTTTGTTTCTTTTTGATGACTTTATGTGTTTAGTGTTATGTCTTGAGCATGAATAATATAGTGCCTCCCCTACCGCCAATTTATTTATTTTTTGGATAATTTAGATGATATTTAGTGGATGTTATCGCGGCATTTGCTGAGTCTAAAAAGGGGTCAGCTAAGTCTGGTACTGCTAGGGCTTCGTGTGTGACTGGAAAAGAATCTGAGAAACCACATGATATCCCTAGATTGTTTGCACTTCTCCGAAACCTTTTACAAAAAAAAAACTAAAGAAAGGGACCTGTTGTTATTTTGATATCCATAAAAATCTCCGGAAGTTGGAGAGGAAAGTCGTTCGACTTAACATGAGGTATCGCCTTGCTTTAAGGACGGAACATGTCGAGATAAGTTATGTTTTACTGCGGAAGGTGTAGCTGTGGTTGATAATGTCTGCATTGTTGGTCATGCATGATCCTCACCTTTCTTGATTTCGGTTTGTGCAATCCTTCACTGTATCTGTTACTCAATATCGTGTCCTTCATTATCCCTGGGTCAAGGCGCTTCGGGAGTGTCGAACTGAGATTTAGTGTCCGTTGAGCGGAGCGTGTTTTTTTTCCTGTTTTGTGAATTGTTCAAAAGGCATTTTTTTTTTTTGCGTTTTTTGTTGATGTGATCACAACTTATGTATTTGAAATGACTAGGGTACCAAGTATGCCACAATCTTTTCGATATCAACCTATAAGTATGATACCTTGTGTGATCGTCTATGGACAAGTCGAGACAATACAACAACAAGGTAATCACTTGGTAATAGTTACGGTACAAGACCGATATTATAGGATCAATATCAAGTGCTTTGGATTAACCTACAAGTGTATTTACTTTTAATTGTAACTCAACCAATAATTATAATTGCGGAAAGTAAATGTAAATGACATGGAGAGATTTTGTTAACGAGGAAACCGCAAATGTAGAAAAACCTCGAGACCTAGTCCAGTTTTGAATACTCTCAGAATTACGCCGCTAGACATAGAAACTACCAACTTCGTATAGTTGAGACCAAGTAATTACCCCATATTACCTAGTTTCCTCAGTATCCCTGCGCCTACAACCAATCTGGCCGCACACGTGAATCCTAAGATACCTTAAGTTGCTTCAGTTTATTAAGTCTCTCTAAATAGTCTTTTATCTTAAGTTGCTTCAGTCGATAAACATATATGTAGGGAACCAACGACTAACTATAATAGAGTCTATTATCTTAAGTTGCTTCAGTCTCTCTAAAGACTTTAAACACTCAAGCCTTTGGATCGTCTTCCAAATAGTAAAAGACTAATCTGTTTGGTAACCACTCTTTTATCTCAAAAAGTTAATCAGAGATAATGATGTTGAGTATGACAAAGGCTTTTCTTGTTTTAAATAAATTAAACCTCCTTTGTCGGGTTTTATATCTTCCAAGATCTGGATTAAACAAGTTAACCAGATTAAGTCAAACAGAACTACCAGATTCAGATACTGAAAAGTACCACCAAACGATAACTTGTCGATATAAATACGACTAGTCAATAATCAGTCAATCAAAAGATAAACCAAATCTAGTCGTATCACAGTCGATCAAGTTTGTGCACGAAGCAAATCACGAAGATACAAAACCAATAAGAAAAATATTTTTTTCTTGAATCTTCAATAATCTTCTATACCTCCACAATAACAAACTTGATTCCTGACTTATGATCGATCACGCGTAGAACGGAGTCTGTCAACAATGGATGACCAAAAGTCAATGTTATACTCTTGATCTAGTTTGAGTGACCTTATGTCAGAAGAGAAGGTTCTCAACAATAATCAAACTAGGTGCACATCAAGAGATATTTACCGTTAATCAATCAAATAAATAAGTGAAAACTAAAATAACAATGAAATTCTAGTTTCCCACCATCGATACTAGTAAACGCTTCTTGATTCCAAAGAAGTCTTTAAACTAGCGGACGTAAGAGATTTCGCCTAATTAGGTTAGTCTCCTCTCCAAGATAATATAACGAGAATACTATTAGTCAGCTATACCAGAAACATCAAAGATGAAGTTTCCTGACTCAGGATAAGATTTTAAGAAGAACAAACTTCATTATTTATGGACCAAGGTAGTTTCGACACCAAGGAATTTCCATAACCGAAGACATTCAAAAGATATATATGCAATAAAGCACCTAAATTCGGTTTTATGAACTCCAACCAATATCCAACTGTACAACCAAAATTTCAATGGATAACTCAATATTAGTTAGCAATTAATTAATTTATATTTCCAGAGATATATTTTGATTCCTAGGAAAACGGAAAATATTAATTTCGAAAATCTCAAAAAGATTCTCTACTAATTTTGGTTTGGGATCTCACCTTGAGTATCAAGGAATATCTTTGAACAATTAAGAAGTGAGATTGCAGCATATGTTCAAATTACTCACTATGTCGACATATTGAACTTTCCTACTTTGCAAACCCAATTTCCAAATCACACAAACCCTAGAGTGTACGTGACTTATAAAAATCGGTTTTGCCTATTGGGACCGGTTCTACCATGATAGCTAAATCAAGTTAGGATATGTTCTACCTTGACTCTCAATATAGGTTTTTTGGAGAATGTTAATAAATTTCAAAAATCCGAAGGGATCGGTTCTACCTTGACTCCAAACATAAGCTAGGATCGGTTCTATCTTGATTCCCTATATAGGTTAGAATCGGTCATACATAGGATCTTCAATGAAAAACGAGACCATAATCCTTTTGATTTCATATCGACTATGAAACAAGTTTATACATCTACTTCCTTAAACTTATGAACATAGTTTCTCTAGGTATGAAATCAACCTATGTTCACTTACACAATCTAGTAACGTGTTACAAAGATATGTCGATGTTGCAATTACGAAATTTCAAAAGATAAGCATTATACGTCGTAAATCAATATACAAATCTAAAGCGCTTATTACTTATTGATATATTATTCCTTGACACTTTGATCACAATATGATGATCAAGTATATTATACTAGAGTTTCACATATATATGTTCACATGTTATGTTTTCAATCAAAAATGACTTGAAAGCAAACGATGTAGAAATGGAAACAAGTCAAGTCATGTATTACTAACCTCAAGTGGAAGTATGATGTTATCTTTGTTATCGATACGTTTTCGGAATCTTCAGGTCTTCATAGTAATACTTGTATGTCTCAACATTTCTAAACTTCCTAGTCTAACCTAACGAAGTTGACTCTAGTAATCTAATCAAGCGAATTATGAGTTTGATACTAAAATATGACAACCAACCTTGACATACCAATGTTTGGTGGGTTCAACTGAGCAGTGCTTGTAGTTGCAG
Organism: Papaver somniferum; assembly: GCF_003573695.1. Classification (NCBI taxonomy): domain Eukaryota; kingdom Viridiplantae; phylum Streptophyta; class Magnoliopsida; order Ranunculales; family Papaveraceae; genus Papaver; species Papaver somniferum. Next base: position 53,078,728 of record NC_039362.1, on the reverse strand, counting down.
GAAATCCTACACTACACCCCTCATATGATTTCATTATTGATCAACTCATTTTTAAGTTTATACTCTTAATTTTTTTGATTAACTTTTGAATGTTCTTACAAGAAAGATAAAGAAGTCAAGAATGATCTCTGCTATGAACTTTCTCTCTCCTATTTACTTGTTTCTTACTCAAAAAAGATCTCTCTCTCTCTATTTACAACTCGAACGACTATTTATAAGAAAATACATAGTGGACGACAGCTAATCTGTCCTTTATTTTCGGATATGATCTGCGATATTCTCGCAACCTTACAATTTTTAATTTCGCAAACTCTCTAATCTTCGCAAGACTATCACATCTTTCTCGTGACTTTAGATGACGTCGTTCATTCTTTCATTTCTAAAACTGTTCTGCGACGCTGTTATGCTGTGTCATTGATAACTTCGTTGAAACATTGTCATTGCGAAATTCTGATCCTACATCTTTCCTCTTCTCATATCTTCTCTGCAAAGTAGAGAATGATGTGAGAAATGCCGCAGCTGTTCATCTTTTCATATTCCACATTTATCACACGTACTCTCTCTTCCATTTATTTCTTGACACGTCTTCTGTAACCGCTGCTTTTCAACCGCTCACGTCTCTTCGTATTAATGGTGTTTACTTCTTCGAGTAAAAAATTTCCTTTATATACTCTTCTTACCCCCCTTTTCCACTTTTCTTTTTACTTTCTCTTCTATTTTTATTCTCTCATCTCTGCAACTCTGTTATTCTTCTGCAAATTATGCTGCTGTAATTTTTTCCTCCTTCAATCCTTTTACTTTCTATACATTCTCATACTCTATATTCAAACATGGCTCCAAGTGTTCATAGATATGAGAAAAATTTACAAGATGTCCAAAAATATCTTGCTGATAAAGGTTTCACACTCTCCACCATTCCTGGTGAGAATGCCAAATCAATTCTTTCTGTCAAGCTTTTCTCTGATCAATATTGTGATGATCAATCAATCATAATTTCGCTAGGTCAGATTCTCGCAGGTCTCCCTATTCCTCTTTATAACCCAGATCTTCCTTTATTTTATGAAATTATCGCTCATTCGGGATTTCCGCGAGCCATCTTCCAACTAAGTGGGGACTGCATCCGTCTAATGCTAGAGTTCGATAATCGTGGTGCTGGTAGAGGATATCTTTACTCAAAAGAACTTAGGGATCCAAAATTCGCGAACCTAGATATAGTTGCTGAGAAGTATACAGTGGCGAATTTCTTTGAGAATTACGAACTTATCTCCATGAAGAAAGATAATACTCGCTGGGGTATTCGATTAAAAAGGAAAGATAACATTGATGAAGCCAAAATCCTTATGCAAGATATTGACTAGCATTCTGGTAAAAATATAACTCCTCGCCAATCCAAAGATGATAAATGGTGTATTTTTCCTTTAATGTTAAAGGGACCCTACATTGCTGGATCAAATATTCTTCCTGCGAATCTTGCTGCATATCAACCTTGGGTTTTCTCTTGGCCCGAGAAGGAGAAAGAGGTATGTTTCTCCCCTTTAACTCATTTTATATTTCTTTATTAGTTTTTATTATTTTGTTCGCTAACTCTTGCGACATTCCGCAGATCCAAAAACTGAAGGATAGTTATAACATGACTGGGAAATCTAGTACTATGTTAGCTCTTCGCTCATACACTGATGAGGTAAGAAATTTTCTCTTATGACTTTAAATAGTACCGTTACTTCCATGCTTCCATTTCTTATTTCTATCTGTGTGTGAAGATTATTACTGAAGTAGAAGAATCTGCTGATGCTGCGAAGATTGGTGATAAAAGTAAAGGTGCTCTTCGCAGGGAAAAATCAACTGGTCCTCCTCCAAAGAAAAGAAAAGTTAGTTCTTCTTCTCCTTCAAATGTTCCTCCTAACAAAAATTCCGAAAGTGACAAGGGTGATGAGGATAACGATGATCTTGCTGTAACTGAAGATTCTCCACCTGAATCTTCTATGGCTAAGCTTTCTGGCCTCTTTTCTGATTCTCTACAAGGAATGGGAGATAGACAATTCGCAAATACCTGCAAATCTCTCGCTACCCTTTGTGATGTCCCTTTACTAATGATAGCTCTCTTCGTGGAGTTTCTAGATCACTGACTCCCGACTTCTTGCATTCTCTCAATAGTCTGGTATACTTTTATCCTTTTACTTCTTCATTGTTATAACTCAAAATTTCTTTCTATATTAATATTTTTTATATCTTTTCGCAGGCTGGAAAAGCTTCTTTTGTTGTTGCCTCAGATCTAGAGAGAAGACGCGAAAATCTTGAAAAGAAGAATCTTCAATTTCGCAAAAAGAATGAAGAATTGGAAGCTGAAGTTAAAGGTCTTCGCGAGAAAAATAGACAATTAGAAATTGATTCTTCCTCGTATAAGAACAAAATTTCTAGTCTATAACAAGCTAATAATCAGCTTTACGGTATGTTACTTTTCTCTTTTCTCTTTATTCATTCATCCTGTTGTTTTATCTTATTTAAATGATCCTTTTTGCAGACATTTATGGTCTTTCTGATGAAGATACCCTTCTTCGCTCATTTCCTAATGCCTTGGATGATACCCTTCTTGAACGTCTTAACAATTTCTTAAATAACTTCTCAAATGATAGAATTTCATCTCTTTCTCTAAATGAACTTAGATCTAAATTTTGCGTCTTAGAAATTGATCATAGATCCAGTTTAGGCTTAGCCAACAGATTTAAGCGTCTCCTTATTGATTCCAAAGAGAAAACCAATGAGTTAAGAACCAAAATTAGCGGTCTCATAGATGATAAATATCGTATCTCTGATCAAGGTGCCAAGGCTTTGGCGAAACTCCAAGAGGCTCTCCTTGAAGTTCAACTTGAGCGAGATGAAGCTAACCGCAAGAATACTGAACTCTGCGAAAGGGAAAATCAAATTCGTTCTCGTCTTCTCATAAGTAGTGAGGATGAATTTGTTTGGGCTGCGAAAATTTTAGATGATGCTAGAAAAGATTTAGGCGTAAATGTTAGTCTCCAAGTTGAATATACATCCTTGATTAGAGATATGATCTCTGACAGAGAAGGTTGCTAATTGCTCTTCTTTACTAATCTTTTGCTCTTTATGAATTTTCATTAAGTTAATAATTGATTGTCTTTTGTTCGCAGATTCTGAGAATAAATATCGTGAAAAGATTGAAGAACTTGAAGCTGAAAAGGAGGAACTCGCAAAGAATCTTTCTTCTTGCAACGACAAGTATTCTAGATTAAAGAATCAAATCAAGATCACTGTTGTGAATTTTAAGAATGACGCTATGCATTTTCGCAATCAAACCATCCAAATGGTTTGTGATGATCATAATATCCCATATTCTGATTATCCTTGTCTTTTAGAAGAAATCCTACAGAATACTCCCAGTTTGATTATCTCTGATAGCGAAGCTGACGATGAAGAATCTGATAGTGATGGAAGTTCTGATGGTGATGAAGATTCTGACGCAGATGAAGAAGGAAACAAGTCTGATGAAGATAATGAAGGATTAACCAAGAAATAGTCTTTACTTCTTTCTTTGATTCTTTGTAATACTTGTACATTTATTTCTTCTTTCTGTATATTTGTGTTTCTTTCATTTTGACCTGCGTAAATTAAAACAATTCTTCTTTGCAATACAGTTAATCAATATAATCATTAATTCTTGAATTTTTTAGTAAATCTCTCATATGGAGACAAATAACATTTTCTAATTTCATACATTCCCATACTTGCCTCTGTTATGTGAATCCAAATGAGAGATTTCATAAAATTTTTCTTATTGTATAACTTCGCAACCTTTTGCGAAGTGAATTTTGTTTCTTTTCAAAATCTCATTCCTGTGTGGTCTTATTTTTCCTTCCTAATTAAAGGTCTTATTATGCCACCCCTTGTCATTGCGACAAAATCGCAGGACGTCTTTGCACTTTCATGAAAAAACCCATTGATCTTGCCTTAACGTTTTCTTTTGTATTATGGCTTCTTCAGGAATGTTGCGACAATATGACAGGCCTAAATATTCTTGCGAAAATGAAGCCCCATGACATTGCCGTCTTGCGACGAAATCGCAGGACGTCTTCGCACTTTCATGCGAAAACCCATTGATCTCGTCTTATCCTTTTCTTTTGTATTATTGCCTCTTCAGGATTGTTGCACAAATATGATGAGTCTTAATATCCTTGCGAATAAAAGCCTCATGACATTTGCGTCTTAAGACACTTATCAGCTCCCTAATGGAGGGTGCCGCCCTTATCTCCCCCTGGTTGCCCCTTCAAGGAGGCGTACTTCTACCATACAAGGTTAGCTCCTCCCATCCAGTCTTAACAACAACCAGTTGTTTTCGCAGCCTCTTATCCCTTTTACCTATAGGGTTTATGGTTACGAGACTGCACCCTAAGTGGGGTTTTCTTCAGGCCGAGTGCAGTATAAGCCAAGACTTGTCAAGAATGGCAAGGACGCTTCAAACGTCCCTGGCACTCTTGACTCAACCGTGTACCTCGGCGCCTTGATCAGATCTGCACTCCTTGGGAGAGTCCTTATTACCTTAGTCGCCCAACCTAAGTCATATGCTTAAGTTGAGAATCCAAGGTGCCTCTCCCGGATGGGCTTCATTGACCCCAAATCTCCATGACTCAGGTTCCGGTGGCGGTGTAGCCTTTCCCTGAGCCATGCAACAGGTACCCCCTTATATGACGTACTTTAGGTCTTACATTTGCCTCTTGCGAAATTGTATTCGCGAACTAGGGTGTACGCCATAAAGGTTCGCCTCTTTCTTTTGTCATTCTTCTCTGATTATTTTCTGTAAAATTCATTATCTCTGCGAGAGTCTCGCAAATCATTATATTGTATCTGAATTTCGCAATCTCAATTTTGTTGTTCAATCAAATGTATTTTTGAGAATTTTACTTATTGCGAGATTATCGCAACAACTTAATCATTCATACATTTCTTGTTTTTATTACCTTTCCATCCTCTGCTTCTTTATTATTTTCTGCTACTGCTTCCTTGGTAGTGGTATGTTCATCCTTTTTATTCTGAGCTAGCATTAATTTCGCAACATCTCTTCTCCTTTCTTTTCGATTGTATCCACCATCAACCTCTCACTTCTTTGTACATCTTTGATTTTGTGTCGCCAGTTTTCCTTCTTGTTTGCTCTTCCTTCGCAAGATTCTATCTCAGTTTCGTAACATCTCTTTCCTTCAACCCAATCTCCCTTTATGATTCCTACACCATTGGGGTGAGGGAATTTGATGCATTGGTGGAAAGTTGAAGCTACACCTAGAATCCCATGTAGCCAAGGTCGACCAATTAATGCATTGTAGGGTGATTCTACATCAACGACACAGAATGAGATTTCAGAAGATATTCCCTTCAATGGAATTTGCATAGTAACCTCCCCTTTAGGCTTGTTAGCAGTACCATTAAAACCATATATCTTATATGTTGATGGTATAAGATCATCATCTCTTCCACCCATGGTTTTATAAGTATGATAAAATAAGATGTTCACAGAGCTTCCAGTATCGACTAGAATTCTATTGATTGCCCATGAATCTTCAGCTTCATCATCCTCATCTTCTTTCGGTTTTGGATTAATTTCTAATTTTATTACCAATGGATTGTCATGCACCTCTTCTCCTTCGGGAATTTCTTCTGCAGTAAAAGAAATGATCTGTTTCTGCCATTCCTCTAGTGGCGAGATTTTCGCAATATTCATAATTTCTCTTCCATTATTATCTCTTGCGAACACTCTACTCAAAACATTATCATGAAAATCTTCAATTGTCTTATATGAATGTACGATAGAGTGACAGAATAGATTTTTTGCTTTTGCACCAACTTCTATGAAGAATGTTTCTTTCTTTTTCATCGTATTCACTTTGTGATGTTCTGGCGGTGGTGGTAATGGTTGAGATTGCGGATGCCCTACCAGAAAGTCGCTTACTTGATCTATCATTCTCAAAATAATTTCTTTACATTTCTGCAATCGTTTGTGGTATGTCCATGAAAATGATGATAAGAACAAAATTCATGACTTCTGTGGTTTGGAGGTGGTTCCGTTCCCATGTTCCATGGTGTTGGTATATTCTCCATCAAATTATAGCTTCCCATATCTTCTCCACACTTGCATTTAGAGGTGGCATCTTGATTTCTTCCCATATTACCTTGTGACCTCCTTGTCCTCTATTAAAGTTTGGTCTTTGACCTCCATAAGTTTCTTGCGGTTGATCGAGTCTTTGAATCTTGTTATTTCCTCCACGATTGTAGAAATTTCTTTCTCTTTCATACTCTTCTTGATCTCGGCTCCCCATAGCTACCAATTTCTGCTGATTGTTACTTGTCACCTTTTCTTGTTGTACTTGCGAAGTATTCGCCACTGTGTTTATTAGCTTGGGTAATAAGCTTGCATTCGCTGTTTTGTGAGTGTTCGCAACTGGATATGATTCCATTTCATTTTGTTTTCCTCTAGCAATGTATTCTTCTTGAAGTTCTCGCAATTCAGTCATTGTAATCGTATTCTTGACTCTGAAAATTTGGACATACAACAGGTTTGTTGCAAACATAGCATTGATAAATGATAATATGAGATATCTCTCATCTACACGGCCAGCCATTTCGCTACACATAGTTCTCCATCTTTTAGTCAAGTGTTTCAAACTTTCGCCAATCCTTTGTTTTAATCCAAACACATCTTCTATACCAGGTCGTGAGGAATTATTACTTATATATGCTCCCAAGAATGGTCTGCAAATGATTGAAGGAGGTTATTGTATTCTTTGGTAAACCTTCAAACCATTTTAACGCTTCTCCTGTTAAGCTGGATGCGAAATATTTGCACAATACCGCATCATGATTTTCCCATTGTAACATGCACCTCACATAAGCTTTAATGTGCTGAATTGCACAAGTTGTTCCATCAAAATGCTGGTTAATGCGGGCAAATTGCATTTCGGTGGTATTCCTCCTAATTGTACTTCCCTTGTAAATGGAGTTTTCGCAGCTTCTTCTATTGCTTCATCCAATTGTCTTCTACCTACTTCTCCTCTGTTATTTAGCATTCCTCTCATTTCTTCTAATTCTTTCAAGATTTGTTTATTTACACCTGAATCTTGACCCATTGGTCTCTTTAATTTTGCTTCTCTTCTTCTGCGTTCACGTCTATCTTCTCTTGCGAAATTTTGTATCTCTTCTTCATTATCCTCATCTCGTCTTCTTCTGCGATTCTCTTCCTCATCCCTATCTTGAATTCGCAAATGATGATGTCGTTCATTTTCCCCTCCATAATTTTGTTCATTTCTTATCAATTCAATTCGCTGTCTTTCAGCCATTCTCTTTACTCTATCATACTCTCATTGAGATTATCGTTATTCCGGTTTTGTGTACGCCTTCTTTCTCGATTGTCATGATTTTCTGGCGAATTGTCTCCTGAAGCTCTTGTTCTTCCATTTCCGCTCTCAATCTTTCACGTTCGCAGATTAAACGTGCTTGTTCAGCATTATGTCTTTCAATTTCTTCTTCAATTGTCTGTTGATTTCTTTGAGTTTCTCTCACATGTAAAATTCTTCTTCCTTCCTCTTGATTTCCTTCGCCATCTTGGTTATTTTGTCCTGATTTTGCCCGTTCTCTTGATTTCCTCCAATTTGCCCATCATCAAAAGTTTCATTTTGTGGAATGTAACGATCATCAGTTCTTTCTCTATTTTCGCGATATTCTTCATTAGGATTTGATATTTCTTCTTGAATATTGTTTCCAGCATTGATTGTGGGTGAATTTCGCCTCATTTCTCTTCTAGTCGATCTTGAATATGATTTTGTAATACTTCTCGATCTTCTATTCTGCAATCTTATATTCTCCATCCTTAATTCGTGATTTTGCCTTGTTAAATTCGCACGTTCTTCTGCCTCAGCTCTTCTTTGTTCCTTTATTCTTCGTCTCAATGTTTCTAACGCTCCAATTTCCTCACCTCCATGAATTATTCCTTCATTTGCTTCTTGATTTCTCTCTTCCTGTCTATAATATCTATTTTGTTGCTTTTCTTCTATTTCTTCTGCTGAATTTGATCGCCAAGTGTGTACGCTCACTCTGTCATAATATGTATTCCTCTCGAACTAGTGTTTGTTGAATTGGCGATTGAATTTGATTTTCTCTATTATTTCTCATTCTAGTAGATTCTCCCATTTCACTTCTTTCTCTTCAAGCAATTCTTTTGCTTCTTCTAATAGTAGTCGGTTGTTCGGATGTATTTCTTCTTCTAGCCATTTCTTCAATGCTAACAGTATTGCAAGAAATTATGAAAAATTCTTAATCAATCACTTTAAATTTTCACAAATCTCAATATCAATCTTTAGCTTTTTCTAGAATAATCTTCAACTTGTCCCTGTTTCTAGCGCCATTATGTAGTTGCAGGAAATCCTACACTACACCCCTCATATGATTTCATTGTTGATCAACTCATTTTTAAGTTTACACTCTTAATTTTATTGATTAACTTTTGAATGTTCTTACAAGAAAGATAAAGAAGTCAAGAATGATCTCTGCTCTGAACTTTCTCTCTCTTATTTACTTGTTTCTTACTCAAAAAAGATCTCTTTCTCTCTTTACAACTCGAACGACTATTTATAAGAAAATACATAGTGGACTACAGCTAATCTGTCCTTTATTTTCGGATATGATCTGGGATATTCTCGCAACCTTACAATTGTTAATTTCGCAAACTCTCTAATCTTCGCAAGACTATCACATCTTTCTCGTGACTTTAGATGACGTCATTTATTCTTTCATTTCTGAAACTGTTCCGCGACGCTGTTATGTTGTGTCATTGATAACTTTGCTGAAACATTGTCATTGCGAAATTCTGATCCTACAGTGCTCTAACAGTATTATCTTATTCTGGTGATATATTTTTATTCTCCGAACGAGCATGATTTTTGATCTTCAAACATGATGTGGTTTTTTACGGAGCATACTGAATGTGAAATCAATGAAAGCAATTGAAACTACTCATCCCCAGCTATGATGGTTTTTTGCGGAGGAAACTCAATGTGAACCAAATGCAAATAACTAAAACTACTCATCTCCGAACATGATGGTTTTTCAAGGAGTAAACTTAATGTAAAACGAATGCAAATAATTGAAACTTTATTCATATACCATTTTTCCTCCCCCCCTTTTCATAAATAGAATAGTGAGTAGGATTTTTTTTTCCGAAGTTGGTATTATCTGGACTAGAGTATAGTCGAACTGACGCAATTTGGTATTTGGAAGTAATATGTTTAGACAAAGTACGGTAGTGAAAATGAGAAAGTACCAAGTACACCACCAAATTTTTCATTCGGCAACCTCTATGGGCAAAACCTAATACAATCGCAAGTAGACCTAATTAAAGATCCTTGTACAATATGTATGTCTAGACGACAATATCCATGAACCTGATTGTGGAGAAGAGTTCTTGGACGATCTTACAAATCAATATCCAAGATCAATCTAGTCATATCCAAATCAAGAGGATCTGAATTCTTCCAAGTATGAAACTTGTTATCTATAATTCAAGATATGAATTTTAAAAAAACAAGTCTCGTAATTGATCATAATTAATAAGGACTTAAACTACCATATTGAATATGTATTACTTGTGTTATTCCTATTATAAAGATAAAACAATATAATAGGGAAATTGAAAAATACAAGACACCAAAATTTTTGTTAACGAGGAAAACTGCACCTACTAGAAAACCTTAGGACCACGTCCAGGTTTGAACACTAAACTATATTAAGCCGCTGCAGACACTAGCCTACTATCAGACTTCAGACTGGAATGTGGTTGAGACCGAATTCACCCTCCAAGAAATTCAGTTACAGTCGTGCTTCTTAACCTCACAAGGCTCTACCTTAACTGACGTCCTTTACAACCTAAGAGTTGCTTCATCCTAAGTAAAGACTTCTGGTACCAATCTGCCTCTAAAAGATAAGCCTATTTGATTTCCCTTTAGATCAAAGCTCAAGGCTTGGAAATCTGTTTGCAATAGACAAAGTTAGTAAACCTCACGAATCCGGAACAGTTACACTTAGTTAGTTGAGAATCCAGGATTACTAAACATCTCTCAAGAACATTCTTAAAACGATCAACAAAGAAGAGTTGTGGATATTTATCTTGAAGAATCTCACAAAGTCTGAGACAAAGAGAACTTTGCGATTTCTATTTATCTCATTCTTGATTGGAGATTGGCGAAAACCTCGAAAATCAATAAGAACAAGATCAAGATGCACGAACTATCAAGGTAAAGATAGTCGGACCTGGCTTCATGAATCCCCAAGTGAAGTCTTTAAGTAGTAAACCTAATTATGTTTCTCATAGGTAACCTAGGTTAATAGAGGATGACTCTAGCAGGCAACTAGAACACAGAATTTTCGGGGATTGAAATTCCCATTTGTTTGAGTCTCTCTATTTATATTGTTATAGAATTGCTCGGTTGAACCCACTAACATTGGTATGTCAAGTTAGTTGTCAATTTTAGTTGCTAAAATTCATTCTTGATTTAGTATACTAAAGATAGTATCGGACTAGATTAAGTCTAAGAAGTAGAAACGAAGCTATTCTTGAAGGATGAAGTTTGAAGACTATAAGAAGACATCAACAAAGTTATATGGTAACTGAATTCATTTGGATTCTTGTTCAATTCTACCTTTCTAATCTATCGAAATAAATGCTCACTCTATGGAACAATTCCTATGACTGCAAATGTACATTTATGTATATATACTTGAGGTTATTTGATTCACGACTTTGGTGACAATAAATTTTATCCCTAGAAAGGATCTCATGTTATAGTGAATGAGCTTACGAATTCAATGAGCCAAGAATCACTCAATTTCAAGTTATAACGACGAAGTTATGAGTGATTCATTAAAGTAAAAATTATAAGTGTTGCTGTAATTGTTAAAGTTCGTTAGTAGGAAACAATCCACGAACTGTTTGTAACGGTTCACGGACTTGAGCCAAATTATGTGACTAGAAGCCATTTTTGGTCAAGTTTTTGATGTTTTCTTATCTAGGCAAGATAGCTATTACTCCAAACATATTTGATTACCATATTAAAGTGTTTGTGATTCCTTCCTAAGATAAATTGTGATTTATTCACATAAAATATAATATTTGCTAAATTAATTAATTATTTAAATATTTTGGCAAGAGTTGTAACTTAGGAAAGACTCCCAAAATTAGGAGAGTCTTGAAAAAGGAAAATAACTTTGCTTAGATTTCAAGTTACCTTTCACTATAAATAAAGGGATCGTGAATGCTACACGTTTTTTTTATCCCCTTTGGAAAATTGGTATAAGCTTCATAAGGTTGTTTTCCATGTCTTCTGTTCTTCATGAACAAGAGTGAGATAAAAGTCTTTGTATTGGGGATCACAAAGCCGAGTTGGATTTAATCTTCGTGATTGATTATACAACTTGTAATCTAGGTTTTTCACCTCTTGTCTATTCCAAGGTCTTCTCTTCTGATATAAGACCATTCAAGAGTTGTTGATCATAAACCCTAGGTTTTGATAGATTTCAGTTCTCGATCGTATACCAACACTTGTTAGTCGAAATCGGAACTAGAAAGAAAACTTTTATTAAGGTATCTCGTAAAAATCCTTAAGAAGTTTTAAACAAGATATCTCTAGATTTATTCTAGTAGTAGAAAATTAGGTTTCTCTTCCATTTTTGAAGAGTATAATAAACCCTAATCTACAAGTTTGTTTTGATATTACTTTTACCCAGTAATTGTTTTTTCTCAAAACAAACATAAGATTTCCAAAACCTTGATTCACATCTAAAGGAAAATCGATTCGGTGTTTTGTGAAAACAAAAGATCGAAAAGTATCAATCGTGTTGGTGCGTCTTCTAAAGAGAACTAACGTTCTGCTAGAAGATTTATGAGAAGAATTCCTACAGAGAATCGGTGTTCTGCTAGGAGTTCTATAAGTGCTTGAATACAGCTGAAGCAGGTATTACGTCTAGTCTGAATAGGTAGTAGGAAATTTGTGTAACAAATTATAATCAGTGTGTGTTTATTCTGGACTAGGTCCCGGGGTTTTTCTGCATTTGCGGTTTCCTCGCTAACAAAATTTCCGGTGTCTGTGTTATTTCTTTTCCGCATTATATTGTTTATCTTTATAATTGAAATATCACAGGTTGTACGTTAATCAATAATTATTGATAGATCCGACCTTGTTTGTTAGATAGGATTTTGATTGATCTTGGATATTGGTCTTTGGTACCGTCCAAGTATTTCTCACATCAATCAGGCTCATAGATTTCTATCTGTTTGATTTGCTGATTGATTTGAGAAAAAGAGATAAACTCTTTAATATTATTCTTTGATTGAGTTTTCGCTCTCGGAATATTACTGAGGTTTAGTCCATACAGATTTCCAAACGATTTATTGGGTGTGGTTCTTAGACCCCCACTTTTTCAATTGGTATTAGAGCAGGCAAACACGCTAAGACCTTATAAGTCTGTGTTTAAAGTAATCTGATTATTATGGATAGAAGTGCTATCTCTATAAACGTATCGCCAGCCTTCGATGGCACGAACTGTTTATGGTGGAAAATTGCTATGCGTTCTTTTCTACAAGCGCGAGATTTTCAATCATGGATTCGTATTGTTAATGTCTATGATCCTCCAATAGTTATAGTACACGGTGTAACTGTTGCAAGGATATTGGACGTTATAGTGATGTCGAGATTAATGCTGCAAGGCAAAATTCTGACGGATTAAATGCTATCATCCATACCATTACCCCAGATCTTCAGCACCACGTAACTACGTGCAATAAGTCTAAAGATGCTTGGGATATCTTAGAAACCGTATTTGAAGAAAGCAGCGATGGTCAAGGGACTATCGACAGGTTCTTCAGGAACCTCATCTCTCGGACACCAGTGTTTCAACCATTGAGCATAATAAGTTTTGGGTGACTTGTTGAATTCATGCATTGTAGTTTCCAACACGTCAGATATCACATTCTCCTCTGCTGAGAGATCTTCAGGGAAATTGCCAGTAATTGGGAGATGCAACAAAGCGACTACATCTTATAAAGTGATGGTGAATTCTCCCCATCTGCATATGAAAGTATGAGTAGGAACGCACCAGCGAGCAAGCAAATCCACCATACCTGGTATGTCGTGATGAATGACTAAATCCCCAGCAGCTTGAATATCTCGTGTCACCTGTGCACGATCCAGCATGGTCCTTACACGACTATGACCAAACATATGCCTTGCCCATCCAGAGAAATGTGCCAGAGGCTTTCGAGAAAGCTTAAGTTCCACATGTGAACCAAATAGTGTTTCCCGCTTAAACATAACCTAATTATTGCTTGGGGAGATACTAACTTGTTCTGAGTAGTACTCCTGGGATTTATGAGCAGCCGAAACGAGGAACCTGAGGGACGCTTTTCGGGTCTATACAGAAACACGAAGAATTCATCATCAGTATTTGGGATGTTCTTGGTTTTAGGAGTTTCCTCTTTCTCCTTGGAAGTTCCAGAATAATCATTTCTAGAAGAATCATCATATCTGGAAGACGCGTCTGTAGAAACATCCTCTCTGGAAGTTTCCTCTCTAGAAACATCATCTTCAGAAGCGCTACCGCGGGAATCAGGCATCTTTGCGAAGTTGTTGTGACATCAATACACGAATTTCATCAACACAATGGAATGAAAGCAACAGAATAATTATGATAATCACATCAACGTCTACAAAAATGGTAATCCTTAACTCTTACCTGTTTACGGTTTCACGAACTTAGTGACAATAATGTAAAACTTCAAAAACTTGCTCGCTCTTCAAATCTGGTGAGAGTGTGGCGGATTTAGAGAAACCTGATTGGTCGATGGAAAGTGGGGTCGACAAGTATGGGCCCAGCCACAACTTATGTGCGCGTGGATAATTTGAGGCGACGCGATTGGTCGAGATAAATAGGGACGGTTTAGTAAGGGGCGTGACCAATGGCAAGTGGCGCCAGTTGGCCTAAGGCATGGCCACGGCTCCCTTTGCTGTTGCGGCTCCCTGTTTTCTGATTCTGAGCAAGGTTTTTCACCTGCTAATCCATGACGGATTAATTACCTAGTTTTCCTAGGTTTAATTTCGACAAGCAAGGTCTGATATTCTGCGCGAGGCGCAAAACCCTAACTTCTGCAAGTTAGTCAGGTCAATTGATTGAATTCTATGTGTTGACATAGAGTTCTTTTAAGTTCATTGTCAGAGAGCAGCATGCTTTTTCTGATTGAATACCTTATGCAAAGACCTTATCCTTGATACTTGGAAATTCGTGTTACTCTGCTGCGAGTGAACACAAATCGTCATGCCATATCAACATTAAGGGTTCATCCGGAGAACATAACATAGAAGGCATTCAAAGGAACTTATATTAAGTGAATATAGGCGAGGCGTCGAAATTTACAGGACATTTGGGATGGTTGCTACATTCGCCAGTCTGGATAAATTTCATATAAGTATATTGAACGACTCAATAAATATGCCGGTGGAGAGGTTAGCACTCACGGCACCGTTTCCTTACAGAGTGACGTCACATTAGATGTAAGGTTTTACAATTTTAACCCTAAGCCTAAAACCACCATCAACACCTACACAAAACAGGAGAGAGAAAATAATAATAAAAAAATAGAAAAGAGGCGCCTAGGGACCGGGCACACCGGCCGGCCGGCCATGCCGCCGTGGCCGGTCCCCCACGCCTCTTCCTTTTATTTTTCTTATTTTATTTATTTTCATGAACTCATGAAAACTCTTTCATTCAAGCAACTTTCCTTGTTTGAGCAAAACTCACGGTTTCTCCATATTTTCACGGTTTCATGAAAAATAATAAAACAGGGAAAGGTGTCGTGGGACCGGGATACCTAGACGGCATGCCATGCCCTATCCATGGCCGGTCCCATACCTTGAAATCCCTTGTTTTCATAATTATTATTTCCCTCATCTCATGAAACTCCTCCGTTTGAGCAAAAATCATGGTTTCTTTATATTTTCTCAAATATTGCTCAAACCATAAAAAGGCCAAAAACTCAAATGGTCACATGACCAACTGGGCTACTCACGCTAAATATTAAAATATTATTATTTTAATATTTTCCAAATTTTGATCAAACGAGCAAAGTCCTACTTGCTCATTCGAGCAAAATCAAGAATTTCAGTCAAAGATCGAACTCTTATAAAAATCCGAGATATTGCTCAAACACACACCAGAAAAAACCGAAACTCTCAGGACTGAGACACGGATATTATGGTGACCCGGGAATGCTTCCTTGACCGACCAAGGCCGTCCCTAAGGCTTGCAAGGATCCGGTCCCACACATTCTTATACTTTTGACCTAATTTGCTCAATTGCTCATATTGGGTCCAAACTCTTTCCAACAACTTGGAATTTGCTCAAACGACCATCAGCTAGTCCCACGACCACCAAGGGCCGGTTTCATGCCCCCTTGGTCGGACCCTCACTTCTCCATAATTAGGTTTTATCACCTAACGCTAACACGGGCACTATTTTAATAAATGATGAAACCGACATTTTATCATCATTCTTTCACCAACCGGTCAACTAAGGACCCTGGTGCACGCTCACTCGAGCACTTGGGCACCGCATGGTCGTCCATCATCCCATGTGGTAGGTCCCTCCCTCACTCATGACCTATTTTCAACAATTCATCAATTGACGAACAATTGATCAAAAATTAGGGTTTTGAAAAAACGCTCCACAAATCATCATTCTGAGCAAGTTCAAACACTAATAAATTTATGTTGATCCAGCAATCAACGTCTGGATTAATTATATAATATTTAGTAGTCTACCAATATTTTAATTAATATTTTATTGGGTCACGTCACCAATAAATAATTCGTCGAATTGAGCAATACTTGCTCAGTTGCTCGAATATTGATCCAACTATCAATTTTCAGTAATTTATCAGTAATTCGTCGAATTGAATGCTCAGTTGCTCGAATATTGATCCAACTATCAATATTCAGTAATGTATCAGTAATTCGTCGAATTGAGCAATACTTGCTCAGTTGCTCGAATATTGATCCAACTATCAATATTCAGTAATTCGTCGAACTGCGAAATACTTGCTCAGTTGCTCGAATATTGATCCAACTATCAATATTCTGTAATTCGTCGAACTGAGAAATACTTGCTCAGTTGCTCGAATATTGATCCAACTATCAATATTCTGTAATTTATCGATACTCAGTTGCTCGAATTTACAATATTTGCTCAGACGAGAAATATCTAAGAACGTCTAACATGTTCAATCCATGAATCATTGAGCATTCGATCACTCATGCTCGATTCAACAAAACTTAGACTCACTATCTAATAGTCAACGACTGACTAATCAAATACACGTTTTCCTTGCAGACTCCACGTTCGTGAGACATCAATCACGTCATATGGGGGGATATTACTTAGGGTTTTGGTCTGGCGGCCTACGACACGTGTGTTCATCCACGATGAGAAATGTGAGTAAGTCGTGCAAACGGTTGAAGGAGTTAGCAAAGTAGTGGGTAGACTGTTAAACCAAGTCTCTGCATGATATGGAACTGGTTTTACCACGATCTCCCACTTTCCCACTCTTTCACTCATGAAACCGTCATACTTACTGGGATCAATGTGTTCGCTATTCTGACAATATAAATAAGTTCTGAATTGATGACTGAAGAAATGATCAATCGTCTACACACAAGTCTCGATAAAACTTATTTACACATACTTGCAGAAACCTTCAACATATCCGCAATCCTTTATCATCATTGATCCCACAATTCTCAGCTTCCATCCTACAGATCAACCCATCTCCCTCTTTGTGACCGAATTGACTCTGGAGCGGCCATTGACTTGGTTTAGGCCGGAGTCATACAGATTGATCTCTCGAACTCAAAGCACTCCCGTGCAGTGCATCTGTGTGAGGCTGAGAAGTTTGCTCAGTTGAGGAGTCTTCGATCGCTCGATCGTCTCTTCATTCCCTAGAAAACCAACAAATCGTTTTCCCCCATCTACACCTCTCAACCAAAACCTTCCACGGTTGACAAAAGTGAAGTATCTCTACCAACTGCCGATGACAAAAAAAGGAAATCCTGTCAAGTTCCAAAGCAAGCACATATACATTCAGGTAACACTAAACATAACTTTTTCCATTCTGCTAAACATTTATTGTGGAAAACCAGGTCACATGCAAAGGAATTGCAGATTTCTTAAACGAGATAAAATCAGATCTGATTCTGTTAAGATGACAAGATCTGATGTTCCAAACTTGAGAAAAACTGAGTGTCATAATATCAGTACTTCCAATATTCCCCCCAAGAAGTTTCATAATTATATTTGGGAGAAAAAGAAATATGTAAAAGCTTATCAGAAATGGGTACCAAAGAAGATCAATAAAGCAATGAGTGTTATTAAAAAGGTATGAAACAGTTATTAAAAGTTTCAAGGAAGTTGTTAAATTCCTAGAGTCCATGCATGATTTTGTTTCGAATACTTGTGGTGAGCAAGATTTTGTTCACCTCAACACAACCTGATTGTGTTGGAAGTGCATCCTCACCAAGAAGCCCTAGTAAATGCGGTGAGGATTGCAAAAGAATTGGGGTGCACATATTATGTTGGGTAATTTTTGAATATGTGGAACAATTTATTGTTTCGAGATGAGTTTAACTCGCTCACATATTTCTCGAAATATGTGTTGGTAAGCTTTCGCTTTAATCAAGTTCATCTTATATTCTTGATGCAAGTCAAAAGATGATCATGTGAAAATCGCATGGTAACATCTTACATGATTTGTGTGAGACAATCATTTGATGTAGACCTGGAATGTTTCGTATTGATTATTTCAATAACTTGAAAATTGCTTTGATGCTAATAGTTTGTGAAAACAACTATTGTCATCCTCTAAGAATGTTTCAATGATTGAAATTGAGTTTAGAACACTTAACCATAATTGGATTATAGACATAATATGCGTACTTGCATATATGTTGATCCAAGACCGGTATGGTATGCATACCCGTATGCGTACTGACGAGGTCAGGTAAAGTCCGGGAACCTTGGTATGCGTACTCGTACGCGTACTAGCGAACTCAGTTGAAGTCCGGGAACTATTGTATGCGTACCCATACGTGTACTAATTCAACTGTTGTTTTTGGATGTGTGATAGTATGCGTACCCGTTCGCATATTGTCGGACACAGTCCAAGTCCGATTACTTAAGTATGCGTACCCGTTTGCATACTTGAGTGGGTTAAGTTCTAGAATCGGTTGTGCCATGAGCTAATACATTTATATATAATAAGGAATGCAATCTTTTGCAAACCGTGGCTATAATGTTCATGAATTGATTCGAGTGAATCAAACCGATTTTGTTTCAATGGTGTTCTTTTATCTTTTATGAGAATATAGTAATTGAATAACTCTATAACTAGTTTCATTTGATTCATTTGAACTAGTTATGGTTAAGATGAATATGGATAAATACCACGTGTATGATTCTTAATTACCTAACTTGATTTGTGATTGAAATTCTTAAGTATAACAGGTTAGAAGCAATAATCAAAGCCATTGGATGTTTGTTTTTATTGTCAAAGAAACTTTTTCATACACTTATGGTAACCATTATTGGTGTAAATCCTTGTGGAAAAGGTTATTCTTCCTTATAAGCATATCAATGCTTGTTTATACAAGTTTGTATCTTGGAAAAGATGATCACAATACTCGATCCTCATGATTACATATTTTGTATTGTTACCATGAGATAGTTCTATTTTTTTAGTAACATGATCTCATGAGAGACTTTGAATGATTGGTCCTTAGCTCGTATCTCCTTGTGGGATTTCTAAAATCCAATATATAAATCATTCTCCCTGGAGAAAGATCACTCTTGTTGTTCTTTCGGGAATGACATTCTATGGGGGAAAGTTCTTAAATGAACTTGTGCTTAATTGTTATATCTTTGAGGGCAGAAGAGGTTGTGGAACATGTAGGGGTTAACTTATATCTTAATAAACTCCTTGATGAAGTCACTAAGTTTCGACTCTGTGATATCATCTAAAATAAATTTGATATGTTCTCTTTTATTCATGGATAATCTCTTTGAGAATTTCATTATGATCCCACAATTTTTGTACCTTTGCCAATTTATATTGACAAAAGGGGGAGAATTATTTTGTAGTTCACACTACATATACATATGGTTTATGGATCATTATGTAAGGGGGAGTGGTTTTCATTGTGAGATGAAGTATTGACTAAGGGGGAGTAATACATATCACCGTAGTATTATTTTCAAAGTTGTGATACAATTGAACTTTGATATTGTGTAATAATACTATGATGGATCTTGAACAAGTACAAGATGAACACACGCATATTTGAAGAACCAAGGAAATCAAGCATGTCGGATTTTGGAGTTGTAATGCTTTTAACAAGTACAATCCATATGTAAAATGGTTTTGTCACTAAAATTTACAAAGGGGGAGATTGTTAGAGCATTGCTCGGTTGAACCCACTAGCGTTGGTATGTCAAGTTAGTTGTCGATTTTAGTTGCCAAAATGCATTCTTGATTTAGTATAATAAAGATAGTTTCAGACTAGATTAAGTCTAAGAAGTAGAATCGAAGCTATTCTTGAAGGATGAAGTTTGAAGACTACAAGAAGACATCAACAAGGACTTCATCAACAAAGGTATTTGGTAACTGATTTCATTTGGATTCTTGTTCAATTCTACCTTTATAATCTATCGAAATAAATGCTCACTCTATGGAACAACTTCTATGACGGTAAATGTACATTTATGTATATATACTTGAGGTTATTTGATTCACGACTTTGGTGATAATAACCTTTATCCCTTGAAAGGATCTCATGTTATAGTGAATGAGCTTACGAATTCAACGAGCCAAGAATCACTCAATTTCGAGTTATAAAGATGAAGTATGAGTGATTTATTAAAGTAACAGTTATAAATGTTGTTGTAGTTGTTACAGTTCATTAGTAGGAAACAATCCACTAACTGTTTGTGGCGGTTCTCGGACTTGAGCCCAATTACGTGACTAGAAGCCATTTTTGGTCAGGTTTTTGATGTTTCCTTATCTAGGCAAGATATCTATTACTCCAAACATATTTGATTACCATATTAAAGTGTTTGTGATTCCTTAAGATAAATTGTGATTTATCACATAAATACAATATTTGTTACATTGATAATTTTGGAAAGAGTTGTAACTTAGGAAAGACTCCCAAAATTAGGAGAGTCTTGAAAAAGGAAAATAACTTTTCTTAGCTTTCAAGTTACCTTTCACTATAAATAAAGGATTCGTGAATGCTACACATTTTTTATCCCCTTTGGAAAATTGGTGTAAGCTTCATAAGGTTGTTTTCCATGTCTTCTGTTCTTCATGAACAAGAGTGAGATAAAAGTCTTTGTATTGGGAATCACAAAGCCGAGTTGGATTTAATCTTCGTGATTGATTATACAACTTGTAATCTAGGTTTTTTTACCTCTTGTCTATTCCAAGGTCTTCTCTTCTGATATAAGACCATTCAAGAGTTGTTGATCATAAACCCTAGGTTTTGATAGATTTCAGTTCTCGATCGTATACCAACAATTGTTAGTCGAAATCAGAGCTAGAAAGAAAACTTCGATTAAGGTATCTCGTAAAAATCCTTAAGAAATTTTAAACAAGATATCTCTAGAATTAATCTAGTTGTTCATGTTGTAGAATAATTAGGTTTCTCTTCCATTTTTGAAGAGTATAATAAACCCTAATCTACAAGTTTGTTTTGATATTACTTTTACCAAGTAATTGTTTTTTCTCAAAACAAACACAAGATTTCCAAAACCTTGATTCACATCTAAAGGGAAATCGATTCGGTGTTTTGTGAAAACAAAAGATCGAAAAGTATCAATCGTGTTGGTGCGTCTTCTAAAGAGAACTAACGTTCTGCTAGAAGATTTATGAGAAGAATTCCTACAGAGAATCGATGTTCTGCTAGGAGTTCTATAAGTGCTTGAATACAACTGAAGAAGGTATTACATCTAGTCTGAATAGGTAGTAGCAAATTGGTGTAACAGCTTATAATCAGTGTGTGTTTATTCTGGACTAGGTCCCGGGGTTTTTCTGCATTTGCGGTTTCCTTGTTAACAAAATTTCTGGTGTCTGTGTTATTTCTTTTCTGCATTATATTGTTTATCTTTATAATTGAAATATCACAAGTTGTACGTTAATCAATCATTATTGATAAATCCGACCTTGTTTATTGAATAGGATTTTGATCGATCTTGGATATTGGTCTTTGGTACCATCCATGTATTTCTCACATCAATCAGGCTCATAGATTTCTATCTGTTTAATTTGTTGATTGATTTGAGAAAAAGAGATAAACTCTTTAGTATTATTCTTTGATTGAGTTTTCGCTCTCGGAATATTAATGAGGTTTAGTCCATACAGATTGCCAAACGAAATATTGGGTGTAGTTGTTAGACCCCCGCTTTTCCATATATACTTTCAAAGCTAAAGATAACTTTGAATTCAAGCTAAGATAACTTGAGATTCAAGCAAACACTTTCTCAGTTTACATGAAACTCTTGTTAGGAGTGCATGTAAGCATGTAAGAAGTTTGCCTTGAAATTACATAGAAGAATATAGACAATGGTCCAGGGTACTGGGGAAACTTATTGTTGTGATGTATATTTTTGAAAGATTTTTTTTGTACATTTATATCAATAATTAGAGCTTAGCTCAGTGGTTAAGTATTTTGGTCCTTGATCGCTGTCGTATGCGTCAAAAATAAATTCACTTTCCTAAAGTATATGATAAGAAAGAGTTCGTTTCCACAGAGAGGCGATTGTAGCTATTAAGTATTCAATTTCCTAAGTAACCAATTAGGGGGATTTCTGATTTTATAAAGCAATATGAATTAAATTAGAAGCAAAGTAAATAATAGAATGTAATCAATGAGAGAAAGATATTGGTCAAGGAATTCATCTTCTATCTTAAACAAGTGCTTGCATTCATGATTAGAATTACAATTTAATCTCTTTTATTATCAAAATCCTAGAGAATCAAGAGAGCAAGATAATCTATTAATTTTCTAAGTTCATCAACATACACATTAGAGCTGCGTATGTGAATTCTACCTAAAAAATAACCTAACGCCTTGCGCTAATTAAGTTCAATTCCCAGGAGCATTAAGTTGTGGAAATAGGCTAAACAATGCAATTGTCATACATTGCGCATGATAATTCGGACGATGGTAAAACTCTATATATGATTACAAGAGTGTATCACTACAAACCGTAATCATATCATGCTCTTGTATTCGGGGTTATTGCTTGATGAAAAACCCTAAAATAGCTATGGACAAGGATGCAAGTTCAATTAATTGGCCACTTAACTAACCAAACATCTAAGTCCTATCACAATACATCAATCATGTGATTATTAAAAATAATAGAGATTTGAACAATAATCAAGAGAGAAAACTAATGCATTAATCAAGAACAAGTTGTAGATATAGGACTACATCCTTAACCAATAAAATAATATTTAGCTACTCATAGCTATGGAGTTCATCATAATCAATAATCAAATAAAGAAGATGAAAAATAAATACGAAAGCAAACCCTAGTTGCGTAAAAAGAAGCGGCTCTCTCCTTAGCTCCAAGAATAATACGTCATATCAAAGTTGTAGAAATACTTCTCTTTTTATAGCTCCTTTTGTTCCAAAATTAGGTCCAAGACTTTTTCCGCTGGAAGTTGGCCGGAAAAAGTGGCTGGAAAAGTATCTCAGGTGACTGGCAAAGTCCGCCCGGTCACCGGTCAACGTGTCAGCTCGGTCGGGACAACTGAGTGAACTCGGGTCAAGCACCGAGTCATACCCAGTCATAGTGAGTCAAAGATGAGTCAGGGCTGTAGTTGCAGGAAATCCTACAATACACCCCTCATATGATTTCATTGTTGATCAACTCATTTTTAGGTTAATACTCTTAATTTTATTGATTAATTTTTTAATGTTCTTACAAGAAAGATAAAGAAATCAAGAATGAACTCTGCTCTGAACTTTCTCTCTCCTATTTACTTGTTTATTCCTTCAAAAAAGATCCCTCCTCCGTTGCAACTCGAATGACTATTTATAAGGAAATACATAGTGGATGACAGCTAATCTGTCCTTTATTTTCGGATATGGTTTGCGACATTCTCGCAACCTTACAAATATTCACTTCGCAAGCTCTCTAATTTTCGCAAGACTATCATATCTTTCTCATGATCCTTGCTGACGTCGTTTCTGAAATTGTTTTGCGACGCTATTGTGCAATACCATTGATAATTTCGCTGAGACATAATTGTTGCGAGATTATGTTCCTACATCTTGCCTCTTCTCATATCTTCTCTGCAAAGTAGAGAATGACGTGAGAAATGCCGCAACTGCTTATCTTTTCATATTCCACATTTATGACGCGTACTCTCTCTTCCATTTATTTCTTGACATGTCTTCTGTAACCGCTACCTTTCAACCGCTCACGTCTATTCGTCTTAATGGTGTTTATTTCTTCGAGAAGTAAATTTTCTTTATATACTCTTCTCCCCCCCTCTTTCCACTTTTCTTTTTACTTTCTTTTCTATTATTATTCTCTCATCTCTGCAACTCTATCATTCTTCTGCAAATTCTGTTGCTGTAATTTTTTTCTTCCTTAAATTCTTTTACTTTCTATACATTCCCATACTCTGTATTTAAACATGGCTCCAAGTGGTCATAGATATCATAAGAATCTACAAGATATCCAAAAAGATCTTGCTAATAAAGGTCTTTCACTCTCCCCCATTCCTGGTGTGAATGCTAAATCAATTCTTTCTGTCAAGCTTTTCTCCAATCAAAATTGTGTTGATCAATCAATCATAATTTCGCTAGGTCAACTTCTCGCATGTCTCCCTATTCCTATTTATAACCCAGACATTCCTTTGTTTTATGAAATTCTCGCTCATCCGAAATTTTCGCGAGCCATTTTCCAACTAAGTGGGGACTGCATCCGTCTGATGCTGGAGTTCGCTAATCGTGGTGCTGGTAGAGGGTCACTTTACTCCACGGAACTTAGAGATCCAAAATTCGCAGACCTAGAGATAGTTGCTGAGAAATATACAGTGGCAAATTTCTTTGAAAACTACGAACTTATCTCCATGAAGAAGGAGAATACTCGCTGGGGCATTCGATTAAGAAGAAAAGATAACATTGATGAAGCCAAAATTCTTATGCAAGATATTGACTGGCATTCTGGTAAAAGTACAACTCCTTGCCAGTCCAAAGATGACAAATGGTGTGTCTTTCCTTTAATGCTAAAGGGTCTCTACATTGCTGGATCAAACATTCTTCCTGCAAATCTCGCTGCATATCAACCTTGGGTCTTCTCCTGGCCCGAGAAAGAGAAAGAGGTATGTTTCTCTCATTTAACTCATTTTATATTTCTTTATTGATTTTTACTATTTTGTTTGCTAACTCTTGCGACCTTTCGCAGATCCAAAAACTAAAGGATAGTTATAACATGACTGGGAAATCTAGTACTCTATTAGCTCTTCGCTCATACATAGATGAGGTAAGAAACTTTCTCTTATGACTTTAAATAGTACTGTTACTTCCATGCTTACATTTCTTATTTCTATCTGTGTGTGAAGGTTATTGCTGAAGTAGAAGAATCTGTTGATGCTACGAAGATTGGTGATAAAGGTAAAGGTACTCTTCGCAGGGAAAAATCAAGTGGTCCTCCTCCAAAGAAAAGAAAAGAAAAGTTCGTTCTCCTTCTCCTTCAAATGCTCTTCCTAACGAAAGTTCTGAAAATGACAAGGATGAAGAGGATCACGATGATCTTGCTGCACCTGAAGATTCTCCACCTGAATCTTCTATGGCTAAGCTTTCTGGCCTCTTTTCTGACTCTCTACAAGGGATGGGAGATAACCAATTCGCAAATACCTGCAAAGCTCTCGCTACTCTTTGTGATGTCCCTTTACTGGATGGCGATAATTCTCTTCGCGGAGTTTCTAGATCCGTGACTCCCGACTTCTTGCATTCTCTCAATAGTATGGTATACTTTTATCTTTTTACTTTTTTATTGTTATCATTCAAAATCTCTTTTTATATTAATATTTTTTATTTCTTTTCGCAGGCTGGAAAAGCTTCTTTTGATGTTGCCTCAGATCTGGAGAGAAGACGCGAAAATCTTGAAAAGAAAAATCTTCAATATCGCAAAAAGAATGAAGAATTGGAAGCTGAAGTTAAAAGCCTTCGCGAGAAAAATAGACAATTAGAAATTGACTCTTCCTCGTATAAGAATAAAATTTCTAGTCTTCAACAAGATAATAATCAACTTTATGGTATGTTACTTTTCTCTTTTCTCTTTATTCATTCATCCTGTTGTTTTATCTTATTTAAATAATCCTTTTTGCAGACATCTATGGTCTTTCTAATGAAGCCACCCTTCTTCGCTCATTTCCTAATGCCTTGGATAATGATACCCTTCTTGAACGTCTTAACAATTCCTTAAATAGCTTTTTAAATGATAGAATTTCATCTCTTTCTCTAGATGAACTTATATCGAAATTTCGCCTCTTAGAAATTGATCATAGATCCAGTTTAGGCTTAGCCAACAGATTTAAGCGTCTCCTTATTGATTCCAAAGAGAAAACCAATGAATTAAGAACCAAAATTAGCGGTCTCATAGATGATAAATATCGTATCTCTGATCAAGGTGCCAAGGCTTTAGAGAAATTCCAAGAGGCTCTTCTTGAAGTTCAACTTGAGCGAGATGAAGCTAACCCCAAGAATATTGAACTCTGCGAAAGGGAAAATCAAATTCGTTCTCGTCTTCTCATAAGTAGTGAGGATGAATTTGTCTGGGCTGCGAAAATTTTAGATGATGCTAGAAAAGATTTAGGCGTAAATGTTAGTCTCCAAGTTGAACATACATCCTTGATTAGAGACATGATTTATGACAGAGAAGGTTGCTAACTGCTCTTCTTTACTAATCTTTTGCTTCTTATGAATTTTCATCAAGTTAATAATTGGTTGCCTTTTGTTCGCAGATTCTGAAAATAAATATCGTGAAAAGATTGAAGAACTTGAAGCTAAAAAGAAGGAACTCGCAAAGAATCTTTCTTCTCGCAACGACAAGTATTCTAGATTGAAGAATCAAATCATAATCACTGTTGAGAATTTTAAGAATGACGCTATGCACTTTCGAAATCAAACCATCCAAATGGTTTGTGATGATCATAATATCCCTCATTCTGACTATCCTTGTCTTTTAGAAGAAATCCCATAGAATACTCCCAGCTTGATTATCTCTGATAGCGAAGCTGATGATGAAGAATCTGATAGTGATGGAAGTTCTGATGGTGATAAAGATTCTGATGCAGATGAAGAAGGAAACAAGTCTGGTGAAGATAATGAGAATTAACCAAGAAATAATCTTTATTTCTTTCTTTGATTCTTTGTAATACTTGTACACTTATTTCTTCCTTCTGTATATTTGTGTTTCTTTCATTTTGACCTGCGTAAATGAAAACAATTCTTCTTTGCAATATAATTATTAATTCTTGAATTTTTGAGTAAATCTCTCATATGGAGACAAATAAAATCCTCTAATTTCACACATTCCCATACTTGCCTCTGTTATTTGAATCCAAATGAGAGATGTCATAAAACTTTTCTTATTGTATAATTTCGCAACTTTTTGCGAAGTGGATTTTGTTTCTTTTCAAAATCTCATTCCTGTGTGGTCTTATTTTTCCTTCCTAATTAAAGGTCTTATTATGCCACCTCTTGTCATTGCGACAAAATCGCATGACGTCCTTGCATTTTCATACAAAAACCCATTGATCTTGTCTTAACTTTTTCTTTTGTATTATGGTATCTTCAGGAATATTGCGACAATATGACAGGCCTAAATATTCTTGCGAAAATAAAGCCCCATGACATTGCCGTCTTGCGACGAAATCGCAGGACGTCTTCGCACTTTCATGCGAAAACCCATTGATCTCGTCTTATCCTTTTCTTTTGTATTATTGCCTCTTCAGGATTATTGCACAAATATGACAAGCCTTAATATCCTTGCGAATAAAAAGCCTCATGACATTTGCGTCTTAAGACACTTATCATCTCCCTAATGGAGGGTGTCGCCCTTATCTCCCCCTGGTTTCCCCTTCAAGGAGGCGTACTTCTACCTTACAAGGTTAGCTCCTCCCATCCAGTCTTAACAACAACCAGTTGTTTTCGCAGCCTCTTATCCCTTTTACCTATAGGGATTATGGTTACAAGACTGCACCCTAAGTGGGGTTTTCTTCAGGCCGAGTGCAGTATAAGCCAAGACTTGTCAAGAATGGAAAGGACGCTTCAAACGCCCCCGTCACCCTTGACTCAACCGTGTACCTCGGCGCCTTGATCAGATTCTGCACTCCTTGGGAGAGTCCTTATTACATTAGTCGCCCAACCTAAGTCATATGCTTAAGTTAAGAATCTAAGGTGCCTCTCCCGGATGGGATTTATTGACCCCAAATCTCCATGACTCAGGTTCCGGTGGCGGTGTAGCCTTTGCCTGAGCCATGTAACAGGTACCCCCTAATATGACGAACTTTAGGACTTACATTTGTCTCTTGCGAAATTTTATTCGCGAACTAGGGTGTACGCCATAAAGGTTTGCCTCTTTCTTCTATGTCATCCTTCTCTGATTATTTTCTGTAAAGTTCATTATCTCTGCAAGATTCTATCTCAGTTTCATAACATTTCTTTCCTTCAACCCAATCTCCCTTTATGATTCCTACACCATTAGGGTGAGGGAATTTGATGCATTGATGGAAAGTTGAAGCTACACCTAGAATCCCATGTAGCCAAGGTTGGCCAATTAATTCATTGTAGGATGATTCTACATCAACTACACAGTATGAGATTTCAGAAGATATTCCCTTCAATGGAATTTGCATAGTAACCTCCCCTTTAGGCTTGTTAGCAGTACCATTAAAAGCATATATCTTATATGTTGAAGGTATAAGATCATCATCTCTTCCACCCATGGTTTTATAAGTATGATAAAATAAGATGTTCACAGAGCTTCCAGTATCGACTAGGATTCTATTGATTGCCCATGAATCTTCAGCTTCATCATCCTCATCTTCTTTTGGTTTTGGATTAATTTCTAATTTTATTACCAATAGATTGTCATGCACCTCTGCTCCTTCGGGAATTTCTTCTACGGTAAAAGAAATGATCTGTTTCTACCATTCCTCTAGTCGCGAAATTGGTGAAAATGCCAAATCAATTCTTTCTGTCAAACTTTTCTCTGATCAGTATTGTCATGATCAATCAATTGTAATTTCGCTAGGTCAGATTCTCGCAGGTCTCCCTATTCCTCTTTATAACCCAGATCTTCCTTTATTTTATGAAATTCTCGCTCACTCGGGATTTTCGCGAGCTATCTTCCAACTGAGTGGGGACTGCATCCGTCTGATGCTAAAGTTCGCTAATCGTGGTGCTGGTAGAGGATCTTTGTACTCCAAAGAACTTAGGGATCCTAAATTCGCAAACCTAGAGATAGTTGCTGAGAAATACACAGTAGCGAATTTCTTTGAGAAGTATGAACTTATCTCCATGAAGAAAGAGAATACTCGCTGGGGTATTCACTTAAAAAGGAAAGATAACATTGACGAAGCTAAAATTCTCATGCAAGATATTGACTGGCATTCCGGTAAGAACACAACTCCTCGCCAATCCAAAGATGATAAATGGTGTGTTTTTCCTTTAATGCTAAAAGGACCCTACATTGCTGGGTCAAATGTTATTCCTGCGAATCTCGCTGCTTATCAACCTTGGGTTTTCTCTTGGCCCGAGAAGGAGAAAGAGGTATGTTTCTTCCCATTTAACTCACTTTATATTTCTTTATTGATTTTTATTATTCTGTTCGCTAACTCTTGCGACATTCCGCAGATCCAAAAACTGAAAGATAGTTATAACAGGACTGGGAAATCTAGTACTCTGTTAGCTCTTCACTCATACACAGATGAGGTAAGAAATTTTCTCTTATGATTTTAAATTTTCTTCAATTTTCTCTTATGATTTCAAACAGCATACTGTTACTTCCATGCTTCCATTTCTTATTTCTATCTGTGTGTGAAGATTATTGCTGAAGTAGAAGAATCTGCCGATGTTGCGAAGATTGGTGATAAAGGTAAAGGTGCTCTTCGCAGGGAAAAATAAACTGGTCCTCCTCCAAAGAAAAGGAAAGTTCATTCTTCTTCTCCTTCAAATATTCCTCCTCACGAAAATTTCGAAGTGACAAGGGTGATGAGGACAACGATGATCTTGCTGCAAGTGAAGATTCTCCACCTGAATCTTCTATGGCTAAGCTCTCTGGCCTCTTTTCTGATTCTCTACAAGGAATGGGAGATAGCCAATTCGCAAATACCTGCAAATCTCTCGCTACCCTTTGGGACGTCCCTTTACTGGATGGTGATAGCTCTCTTCGTGGAGTTTCTAGATCAGTGACTCTCGACTTCTTTCATTCTCTCAATAGTATGGTATACTTTTATCCTTTTACTTCTTCATTGTTATAACTCAAAATTTCTTTCTATATCAATATTTTTTATATTTTTTCGTAGGATGGAAAAGGTTCTTTTGCCGTTGCCTCAGATCTAGAGAGAAGACGCGAAAATCTTGAAAAGAAGAATCTTCAATTTCACAAAAAGAATGAAGAATTGGAAGCTGAAGTTAAAGGTATTCGCGAAAAAATAGACAATTAGAAATTGATTCTTCTTCGTATAAGAACAAAATATCTAGTCTTCAGCACGCTAATAATCAGCTTTACGGTATGTTACTTTTCTCTTTTCCCTTTATTCATTCATCCTGTTGTTTTATCTTATTTAAATGATCCTTTTTGCAGACATTTATGGTCTTTCTGATGAAGCTACCCTTCTTCGTTCATTTCCTAATGCCTTGGATAATGATACCCTTCTTGAGCGTCTTAACAATTCCTTAAATAGCTTCTCAAATGATAGAATTTCATCTCTTTCTCTAAATGAGCTTAGATCTAAATTTCGCCTCTTAGAAATTGATCATAGATCTAGTTTAGGCTTAGCCAACCGTTTTAAGCGTCTCCTTCTTGATTCTAAAGAGAAAACCAATGAGTTAAGAACCAAAATTAGCGGTCTCATAGATGATAAGGATCGCATCTCTGATCAAGGTGCCAAGGCTATAAGAAATTCCAAGAGGCTCTTCTTGAAGTTCAACTTGAACCTCCTAATTGTACTTCCCTTGTAAAAGGAGTTTTCGCAGATTCTTCTATTGCTTCATCCAATTGTCTTCTACCTACTTCTCATCTGTTATTTAGCATTCCTCTCATTTCTTCTAATTCTTTCAATATTTTTTTATTTACACCTGAATCTTGGCCCATTGGTCTCTTTAATTTTGCTTCTATTCTTCTGCGTTTACGTCTATCTTCTCTTGCGAAATTTCGTATCTCTTCTTCATTATCCTCATCTCGTCTTCTCCTGCGATTCTATTCCTCATCCCTATCTTGAATTCGCAAATGATGATATCGTTCATTTTCCCCTCCATTATTTTGTTCATTTCTTATCAACTCAATTCGCTGTCTTTCAGCCATTCTCTTCACTCTATCATACTCCTCATTGAGATTATCATTATTCCGGTTTTGTATACGCCTTCTTTCTCGATTGTCATGATTGTTTTGGCGAATTGTCTCCTGAAGCTCTTGCTCTTCCATTTACGCTCTCAACCTTTCACGTTCGCAGATTAAACGTGCTTGTTCAGCATTATGTCGTTCAATTTCTTCTTCAATTGTCTGTTGATTTCTTTGATTTTCTCTCAAATGTAAAATTCTTCTTCCATACTCTTGATTTCCTTCGCCATCTTGGTTATTTTGTCTTTGAATTTGCCCGTTCTCTTGATTTCCTCCAATTTTCCCATCATTAAAAGTTTCATTTTGTGGAATGTAATGATCATCAGTTCTTTCTCTATTTTCGCGATATTCTTCATTAGGATTTGATATTTCTTCTTGAATATTGTTTCCAGCATTGATCGTGGATGAATTTTGCCTCATTTCTCTTTTAGTCGATCTGGAATATGATTTTGTATTACTTCTCGATCTTCTATTCTGCAATCTGATATTCTCCATCCTTAATTCGTGATTTTTCCTTGTTAAATTCGCACGTTCCTCTGCCTCAGCTCTTCTTTCTTCATGTATTCTTCGTCTCAATGTTTCTAACGCTCCAATTTCCTCATTTCCATGAATTATTCCTTCATCTGCTTCTTGATTTCTCTCTTCCTGGCTATAATTTCTATTTTGTTGCTCTTCTTATATTTCTTCTGCTGAATTTGATCGCCAAGTGTGCACGCTCACTCTGTCATAATCTGTATTCCTCTCTTGAACTAATGGTTGTTGAATTGGCGATTGAATTAGATTTTCTCTATTATTTCTATTTCTAGTAGATTCTCCCATTTCACTTCTTTCTCTTCCGGCAATTCTCTTGCTTCTTCTAATAGTAGTCGGTTGTTCGGATGTATTTCTTCTTTTAGACATTTCTTCAATGCTAACAATATTGCAAGAAATTATGAAAAATTCTTAATCAATCACTTTAAATTTTCACAAATTTCATTGTTGATCAACTCATTTTTAGATTAATACTTTTAATTTTATTGATTAATTTTTTAGTGTTCTTACAAGAAAGATAAAGAACTCAAGAATGAACTCTGCTCTGAACTTTCTCTCTCCTATTTACTTGTTTCTTCCTTCAAAAAAGATCCCTCCTCCTTTGCAACTCGAATGACTATTTATATGGAAATACATAGAGGATGACAGCTAATCTGTCCTTTATTTTCGGATATGGTTTGCGACATTCTCGCAACCTTACAAATATTCACTTCGCAAGCTCTCTAAATTTCGCAAGACTATCATATCTTTCTCATGATCCTTGCTGACGTCGTTTCTGAAATTGTTCTGCGACGCTATTGTGCAATACCATTGATAATTTTGCTGAGACATAATTGTTGCGAGATTCTGATCCTACAAGGGCATTGGCCTAGGCCATAGTCTTGCACAGGCCAGAGCTGTGTGTTGCACAATGATGGTGCATCACAACCTCAGTCCAGCCATGATGGCCCTGTATGTTGCACCATCTACTTGCAATATCTTGTCCTGTAATCAAAAATGCCATCCTTCTCAGCTTCAGCTCAACAACTCCATAAGTAAACAACATCAACATCAGTTCTTAATCAAGGCCAACAACACGTTCGCCAGACTTCTCAGCTCCATAATATTGCCTGCAATCTCCCATCCATCTGTGACATTAACTGCACCTAAACATACATCTATCCTCCGCTTCAGTTGATGCAACACCAACCATATCCAATTGCAGCTGCAGCACTTGAACACTGCACAACCTTTTGCACCACCAAGACTGCCACCACCAGCAGCATATGCCTCTTACTTCTCAAACCCACTTTATCTCTTCAATTTTTATTCATCACTAAAGCAGTCGTGCTTTTCAGACAAAAATTGCATCACTAAAGCCGACATACTTTTCAGACAGAGATGAAGAAATAAAAGCAAAGAATGAGAAATAATCTGCCTCCAACAGCATTTGCATCTTTTTGCCTTGCTCTTCTTCTTTTGTTCCAAATGACTTCAAAGTACCTAAATACTCAAAAACAAACATAAGATACATAATTTACAAGAAAAACTAAGCAAAGAAAGCATAAATACTAGATATAAAATTAGGTGTTTTAGACACCTATCAAATTCCCCCACACTTAGACTTTGCTAATCCTCGAGCAAATCAAACAAAATAATTCTAAAACATACAAACAACTCCGTGTCGCTGAGGAAACAGTTACTCTTAGCATTAATAACAGGCCTTTGAACCCCTAGGTGTCCCTAGTAGACGAGTTATAGTCTCGTGAAGGTTTACAAGAGGTATACCTACAAAACCTTTTACTCCAAATTCCAACTACCTGTGAAGAATCTATGAATGACACTAAACATTTTGTACTTGGCATACTATCAATGATTACAGGAGGAAGTACCCACTTTCGAATCCAATTCATTCATAAATTAGTAATACAGCTTTATCAGAAAGTTGAACACAACCACAATACTCGGAATCTAATCAACCACAATCACATGAAAAGATTAAGAAGATGGACATACAAAGTAGATGGTGGCGGACTGTTGACTAAGGTGAATGGTGTTTCCCATATCTGTCTGAAGGTCACTGCCAAAACAAACCTAAAAATCCTATTGGATTGAGCTACTGGTCTGAATACTAATATCAACACGACTGGCATATACAAGGGAACCAGCGGTCGACAAACTTAATTCTAGATCAATTCACTGGCATATACAAGGGAACCAGTGATCGATTTTATTCAACACAATAATAATAAAAAAAAAATTCTTTTCCTTTTTTCAATTTTTTTTTTCATTGACATCATGATTGGATCTTGTGGATCCAAGCGCATGTTTCTTGTCAGCAGATTACATGATAGTTCCCTTTATCCTGCACTCCACGCTTGCTTAGGCGACGGAGACAGGGAGAAAACACACATATTGCTTTATCCAAGTGTCATATTTATTCCTTTTGGTCAATTGGTCGGTCTTTTTTTTTTCTTTTTTTCTTTTTTGCAGTAACTCAATCACTCTATTTCATCCTAGCAGTGATAAATATGGAAAAATAAAAATAGATAAATATGGAAAAATAAAAATAGAACGTGATATGGTAACGACTCCGAGATATGGTGACAACTAACGTATTATTTATTTTTATATTTTATTCGTTTTCATATGAATAGACTCTACTAATAGGTTCCTGAACTCCTACAACCACGATGTTTCCATTAGTGTAAGGCACAAGTTGCTAGACTTTGGAGTTTATCAAGCAAGTTTTTTTTTTTTTACTAAAGGCGTCAAATCAACTAACTATACATACATATAAATGCTCCCCCACACTTAAACTTTACATTGTCCTCAATGTAAATTAAGTCATTCAAAGTAAAGTTCAAGGTAGAAAATTCCGCAAATGATATGCAAAAACAAAGATAAAATGCTTAAAAATAAAAAGATAAAGATAAAGATACAAAACCGGTGGGTTGCCTCCCACTTAACGCTTGGTTTAAAGTCGTCAGCCCGACTTGCAACTCCAATAACTCCTCCAGAGGGAGTACCTCCACAAGGTTAACTCCTTCCACGACTTCCGAAGAGAAGTTCTCATAATATGGTTTCAGCCGGTGCCCATTCACTTTAAGCTCATTTCCTGTAGCTAAACTACGAATTTCCACTACACCATGAGAAAACACATTAGTCACAATAAAAGGTCCAATCCAACGTGACCTTAATTTACCCCGAAATAATTGCAAACGAGAATTAAATAAAAGCACTTTCTGCCCAATGCAAAATTGTTTCTTTGTATACTATCATGAAATGCTTTAGTCTTTTCCTTGTAAATTCGTGAGCTTTCAAATGCATCATTGCGAATCTCCTCTAACTCTTGGAGTTGCAACTTCCTTTGCCTTCCAGCACCATCCAACTCCATATTGCATTGCTTAATCGCCCAAAACGCCTTATGCTCAAATTTCACGGGTAAGTGACAAGGTTTACCATACACAAGCCTAAAGGGAGACATCCCAATAGGTGTCTTGTATGCGGTTCTATACGCCCACAAAGCATCATTAAGTCGCATACTCCAATCTTTCCTTTTTGGATTCACCGTCTTCTCTAGAATGAATTTCACCTCACGGTTAGAAACCTCGGCTTGTCCATTTTTTTGTGGATGGTAGGGTGTTGCAATCCTATGCGACACATTGTACTTCCTTAACAAGTTTTGCAAGAACCTGTTTCTGAAGTGTGAGCCTCCATCGCTAATTATAGCTTTTGGAATTCCAAACCTTGCAAATATATTTTCTTGCACAAAATCTGAAACAACTTTAGAATCATTAGTTGGGGTGGCCTTAGCTTCCACCCATTTTGAGACATAATCAACAGCAAGCAAAATATAATAATTCCCATTAGAATTGACAAAAGGGCCCATAAAATCAATTCACCATACATCAAAAACATCAAAAAATTGAATAATAGTTTGTGGCATTTGATTTCGAGCACCTAGATTGCTTGTTCTTTAACACCTATCACATGTGACACAAAATGCATGCGCATCCTTAAACAAAGTTGGCCAATAGAAACCACATTCTAGTACCTTGAGAGCGGTTCTCTTGCTCCCAAAGTGTCCTCCACAAGCATATGAGTGGCAAAAATACAAGATAGAATTAAATTATGATTCGGGAACGCACCTTCTTATTACTTGGTCACTACAATGTTTCCATAAGTATGGATCATCCCATATGTATTGGTTTCCTAACTTCTTAAGTTTGTCCCTCTAAGCACGAGACAAGTTCTTTGGGATTTGTTTAGACACTAAGTAATTAACAATATCAGCGTACCATGGTTCTCCAAAGGCAATTGAGAATAGTTGCTCATCCGGGAAACTTTCACGCAATGGGATAACTTCCTTGTCCACGGCAAGACGGCTCAAGTGATCCGCAACGGTGTTCTCAATTCCTTTCTCGTATTTAATCTCTATATCAAATTCTTGCAAGAGAAAAATCCATCGTATGAGCCTCGGTTTCGCCTCTTTCTTTGTAAGCAAGTACCTAAGTGTTGCATGATCAGAAAGGACAATAACTTTTGTACCGATTAGATAAGAGCGAAACTTTTCTAAAGCAAAAACAATAGCTAATAACTCTTTTTCAGTGGTTGTGTAGTTTTGTTGGGCTTCATTGAGTGTCCTAGAAGCATAATAAATGGCATGAGGTATCTTCCCCACACGCTGCCCAAGCACCGCACCAACCGCGTAATCACTTGCATCACACATGAGATCAAAAGGCTTGCTCCAATCCGATGGTTTAATGATAGGGGCTGAAATCAAAAGTTCTTTAAAACGATTGAATGCCGCCACACACTTATCATCAAAGTTAAAAACCACATCTTTTTGCAATAAATTGCAAAGTGGTGATGCTATCTTGGAAAAGTCCTTGATGAATTTACGATAAAAACCTGCATGACCAAGAAAAGAGCGTATCTCCCTCACCGTAGTGGGAGGGTTTAGAGCACGAATAAGGTCTATCTTAGATTTATCGACTTCCAAGACTTTAGAAGATATTATATGGCCTAAAACTATGCCATGAGTTACCATGAAATGACACTTCTCCCAATTCAGCACAAGATTTGTTTCAACACATCGTTCAAGGATTAATGATAAATTGTGCAAGGAAAGGTCAAATGAATCACCAAAGACACTAAAGTCATCCATGAAGACTTCGATTATGTTTTCAACATATTCTGAGAAAATACTTACCATATACCTTTGAAAGGTAGCTGGAGCATTGCACAAGCCAAAAGGCATCCTTCTATAAGCAAAAGTACCGAAAGGACAAGTGAAAGTGGTTTTCTCTTGATCCTCCGGTGTTATCACAATCTGATTGTAATCTGAATAGCCATCAAGGAAGCAATAGTAAAAGTGTCCAGCTAAACGTTCAAGCATTTGATCAATAAAAGGTAATGGAAAGTGATCCTTCCTAGTGGTGGAATTCAATTTTCTATAATTAGTACAAACCCTCCAACCGGTTTGCACACGAGTTGGGACAAGTTCATTCTTATCATTCTCCACCACCGTCACACCTGATTTCTTTGGTACTACTTGTACCGGGCTTACCCACTTGCTATCGGATATGGGGTTGATAACACCCACATCCAAAAGCTTGAGTATCTCCTTTTTCACAACTTCCATGATGGGAGGGTTCAAACGACGTTGTGCTTCCCTTGTAGGCTTTGCATCGTCTTCCAATCGGATCTTGTGTATACAAACGACAGGGCTCCTATGGCCGTCTTGTACTTCCTTAGCACCCTTATAAGTTTTTGCTCCTGTAATTCACTAAGCTCATTAGAAACAATCACAGGTAATTCTTCGTTATCACCCAAGTACAAGTACTTTAAGTGACTTGGAAGAGGTTTCAATTCTAACTTTGGAGATTTAACAATAGAAGGCACAAGCTTTTCATCATTGCAAGGTAAAGAAGCATATGAAATATTCTTAATTGCTGATTTTTCCGGTAATGAGTCAAGAGAGCCAATGGTTTTTTAATCTCATCACCATACTCCAAACCATCATCAATGGGTGTAGTGAGCACGGTTTCCAAAGTATCAACACCATTCAACTCAAACATTTGTTGCGCCAATGTATCCATCACATCAATGGAGAAACAAGAGTGGACATCACTAGGATATCTCATCGTCTCGAAAATGTTGAAACATATTATTTCTCCATCAAACTCCATAGTTAGCGTTCCCTTGTCCACATCAATAATGGTTTTCGCCGTTTTCATGAAGGGACGCCCAAGTAGCAATGGAAGAGATGAGTCCGGTGAACCTTCATCCATCTCTAACACGCAAAAGTCAACTGGAAATACTAGTTGATTAACCTGCATAAGAACATCCTCAACAATATCCATTGGGTAAACATTAGAGCGATCGGCTAATTGCAATACAATTCCAGCCTTTTGAAGAGGACCAAGATCAAGTGAGTTATACATATATGCAGGCATAACATTAACGGATGCACCTAAGTCCAACATAGCTTTGTTAAATGTGGTGTTACCAATTGTGACGGGAATGTCAAAGCTACCGGGATCATTGCACTTAAGTGGGAGTTTGTGTTGTAAGATTTTAGAAGCATTCTCCCCCACACTTAGCACTTCATTACCTTTGAGCCTTTGCTTATTGGTACACAAGTCCTTCAACACCTTTGCATACTTTGGAACTTGCTTGATTGCTATGAGTGGTATGTTCACATGGATCTTCTTGAGAACGTCTAAAATCTCTTTTTCTAGTTCCGCCTTCTTGGAATTTACAAATCTACGAGGAAAAGGTATAGGAGGAACATGAGCAGAAACCGGAGTTTTAGAGTTAGAAATAGGTACCTCAGAAGTTTGGGAAGAATCCTCATTTTTCTCCTCCAAAACAGGTTCCTTTGGTGTTTCCACCTTTCCCGAATCAGTAACTTCGGGTTGCACAAGTTGTGTACCGCTTCTCAACGTAATTGCATTGACACCCTCTTTTGGGTTGATAGGTTGAGAAGGGAGTTTCCCACCATTTTGTTCCTTCAACTGGTTCAACTCAATAGCCATAGAACCAACTTGAGTTTGCAGCTCCTTAACCGTGCTCTCTGTTCTTTGCATAAAAGATTTCAGCAACTCTTCCATATTTGACCCCTGATTTTGAGGTTGTTGTTGTTGTTGTGGAAATTGTTGTTGCTGAAATTGTTGTTGTTGTGGTTGAAATCCACTCGGAAGGTTGAAATTAGGTTGCTGAACCGCTCCTTGCATGTTGGCATAGATAAAATTTGGGTGATCTCTCCATCCCGGATTGTAAGTGTTGGAGTAGGGATCATACCGTCTTTGTTGATTTGGAAAGACAACATTAGCTTGTTCATTGGGGTCTTCATACCCTTGAAAATACTTTGGTATCACCTCTACTGCAACTTGTTGCATCATTGTTGTCATGTTACCCACTTGTTGACGAAGTTCTTCGACCTCGCTCACTTCATTTACTCTCCTAAGAAGCAAATCTGAACCACGACTCAAGAATTGTTGCGAGTTCGCTACCATGTTCTCAATCAACTCTCTAGCTTGTGCCACCGTTTTGTTCACTAGTGCACCACCACCCGCAGCGTCAAGAAGATTCCTATCACTTGTTTGGAGTCCTTCATATAAGTATTGGATTATCATTGCATCACTAAATTGGTGGTGAGGACATCTTGCCACCAATCTCTTATATCGTTCCCAACATTCATATAACGATTCTCCCACATTTTGCTTCATCCCGTAAATCTCCTTGCGAATTTGAGTAGCCTTTGATGCTGGAAAATATCTCTCTAAAAAGAGTTTCTTCAACCCATTCCATGTTGTGACACTTCCGGAAGACAAATAATACAACCAATCCTTAGCACTATCCGCCAAAGAGAATCGGAAAACTTTCAACATTGCACCTTCCGCATCAGTATCCGACGGAAGCATGGCCGTGACAATGGTGTGGAAGTCCATAAGATGCTTGTTTGGGTCTTCATTCACCATGCCATGAAACTTTGGTAATTCTCTAAGCAACCCCGGCTTGATCTCAAAAGTAGAGTTTGTTTGAATACACCATTGTTGTGTATCCAACTTGTGAGAAGCCAAGTCCATGAGTGTACG
The DNA here is from genome assembly GCF_003573695.1 of Papaver somniferum. Lineage (NCBI taxonomy): Eukaryota > Viridiplantae > Streptophyta > Magnoliopsida > Ranunculales > Papaveraceae > Papaver > Papaver somniferum. The sequence goes on along the minus strand of NC_039362.1, from coordinate 53,039,375 downwards.
ATTTGCATCACCCATTGCTTCTTCTTCTTCAACTAGTGGTTCTTCTACGAATGGAACCTCTTATTATTCTTCTAGTTGTGACTCTTCTTCCACTTCTAACTCTTGTTCTTCCGTTGTGTCTTGACTTGGTTGGAGTATTGTGCCTCTTCGAGTAGCTATCCCGCACCTTGGATAGTTCCAATCTTTAGAAGCCAGGGATTAGGTACCTGAAAAAAAACAATTCTCACAAACAAGTAAGAAAAACGAAATAGGAAACGAAAAGCAAATCTGGAAGCAGAAATGATGATAAGAAACTAAAAACTTAATAACTAGCCGTATGCCTCCCCGGAAGCGACGCCAAAATTTGATCGCTGTCGTATGCGTCAAAAATAAATTCACTTTCCTAAAGTATATGATAAGAAAGAGTTCGTTTCCACATAAAGGCGATTGTAGCTATTAAGTATTCAATTTCCTAAGTAACCAATTAGGGGGATTTCTGATTTTATAAAGCAATATGAATTAAATAAGAAGCAAAGTAAATAGTAGAATGTAATCAATGAGAGAAAGATATTGGTCAAGGAATTCATCTTCTATCTTAAACAAGTGCTTGCATTCATGATTAGAATTCCAATTTAATCTCTTTTATTATCAAAAGCCTAGAGAATCAAGAGATCAAGATAATCTATTAATTTCCTAAGTTCATCAACATACACATTAGAGCTGCGTATGTGAATTCTACCTAAAGAATAACCTAACGCCTTGCGCTAATTAAGTTCAATTCCCATGAGCATTAAGTTGTGGAAATAGCTAAACAATGCAATTGTCATACATTGCGCATGACAATTCGGACAATGGTCAAACTCTATATATGATTACAAGAGTGTATCACTACAAACCGTAATCATATCATGCTCTTGTATTCAGGGTTATCGCTTGATGAAAAACCCTAAAATAGCTATGGACAAGGATGCAAGTTCAATTAATTGGCCACTTAACTAAACAAACATCTAAGTCCTATCACAATACATCAATTATGTGATTATTAAAAACAATAGAGATTTGAACGATAATCAAGAGAGAAAACTAATGCATTAATCAAGCACAAGTTGTAGATGTAGCACTACATCCTTAACCAATAAATAAGATTTAGATACTCATAGCTATGGAGTTCATCATAATCAATAATCAAATAAAGAAGATGAAAAATGAATACGAAAGCAAACCCTAGTTGCGTAAACAAAAGCGGCTTTCTCCTTAGCTCCAAGAATAATACGTCATATCAAAGTTATAGAAAGACTTCTCTTTTTATAGCTCCTTTTGTTCCAAAATTAGGTCCAAGACTTTTTCCGCCGGAAGTTGGCCGGAAAAAGTGACTGGAAAAGTATCTCAGGTAACCGGAAAAGTCCGCCCGGTCACCGGTCCACGGGTCAGCTCGGTCGGGTCAGCTGAGTGAACTCGGTTCAAGCACCGAGTCATACCCAGTCATAGTGAGTCAAAGATGAGTCAGGCCATTGGCCTAGGCCATAGTCTTTACAGGCCAGAGTTGTGTGTTGCACAATGATGGTGCATGACAACCTCAGTCTAGCCATGATGGCCCTGTATGTTGCACCATCTTCTTGCAATATCTTGTCCTGTAATCAAAAATGCCATCCTTCTCAGCTTCAGCTCAACAGCTCCATAAGTAAACAGCATCAACATCAGTTCTTAATCAAGGCCAACATCACGTTCACCAGACTTCTCAGCTCTCATCCATCTGTGACATTAACTGCACCTAAACATACATCTATCCTCCGCTTCAGTTAACGCAACACCAACCATCTCCAGCTGCAGCTGCAACACTTGAACACTGCACATCCTTTTGCACCACCAAGACTGCCACCACCACCAGGATATGCCTCTTACTTCTCAAACCCACTTTATCTCTTCAATTTATATTCATCACTAAAGCTGTCGTGCTTTTCAGACAAAAATTGCATCACTAAAGCCGACATACTTTTTAGACAGAGATGAAGAAATAAAAGCAAAGAATGAGAAACAATCCGCCTCCAACAGCATTTGCATCTTTTTGCCTTGCTCTTCTTCTTTTGTTCCAAATGACTCCAAAGTACCTAAATACTCAAAAACAAACATAAGATACATAATTTACAAGAAAAACTAAGCAAAGAAAGCATAAATACTAGATATAAAATTAGGTGTTTTAGACACCTGTCAGTGCTCGAGGGTGAGGTCTTAAGATCGAATCTCTCCATTCCGCGAGAGGGGCTTTGAGGACTTAGGAGGTCTCTTGAATTTGGAAAGTTTTTTTTTTTTTGCTCTTTTTGAAAAAGATTTTCAAACGGTTTTATTGTCCTTAATTACATGATCAAATATTATTGATTTAGGTATAACAATTGTTCTTCTGAGAATCAAGAGACCTATTTCCGAGAAAGATTAGAAAGAGTAAAAGTGTTCAATCTATCATAGTGTGCGTGAGAGATTGAAGGAGAGTTTTTCTCATCTATTTTATCCTGGGGACGTTGTGAAGAAAAAAGAACTACTTGCACAAAACTCAAGGCAGAGCCACGAAACGTCTTAAAGAGAGCGACCTGGTCGTGACTCAACTGTCATCTTGTTTTTTGTGGTTAATCTTTATTTTTCATGTGTGAAATCATCAATTATATATTTTTTCAAAAAGAATCTTTCAGAAGATGGAAACTGAAAAGCCTTTCCAGTTTGAATCCAAAAAGAAAACGGTCGCTGACATCAACAAGCCTTTCCAGTTTGAAGAACTTCATTTCAGAAGATGGAAACTGAAAAAGTGTGGGTCTAACAACCACACCCGATATTTCCTTTAGGAAATCTGTATGGACAAACTCCAATATAATTCCCAGAGAATCAACTAGACAATCAGACTCAATCAATGGAAATATATCCAAGAATTGTATCTCTGTTTCACAATGTAATCAACAAATTAAACAGATAGAAATCCGTGAGCCTGATTATTATGTGAAACAACTTGAACGGTATCAAAGAACAATGTTCAAGTGTCAATAAATTTATATCAACAACCAAAGGTTGGATTATCTAATTGATTGAACTACGCACAACCTGTGATATTTCAATTATATAAACAAATATAATGCGGAAAAGAAATAACACAGACGCCAGAAATTTTATTAACGAGGAAACCACAAATGCAGAAAAACCCCGGGACCTGGTCCATATTTGAACACCACACTGTATTAAGCCGCTACAGACACTGGCCTACTACAAGTTAACTTCGGACTGGAATGTAGTTGAGCCCTAACCAATCTCACACTGATTAAGGTACAATCGCGTTCCTTACGCCTCTGAATACCAGCAGGACTCTATGCACTTGATTCCCTTAGCTGATCTCACCCACAATTAAGAGTTGCTACAACCCAAAGTCGAAGACTTGATAAAAAAATATGTCTCACGCAGAAAAGCCTATTGAATAGATAAATTTTTCTCCCACAACAATCTTAATCGTATAGTAGCGAAACAAGATATTGTGGAATCATAACGATGAGACGAAGATGTTTGTGACTACTTTTTATCTTGCCTATCGGAGATTAAATCTCGAGCAAATCTTAGAGAAGATAGTACTCAATACGATAGACATATAATAGACTTAACTTTTGACATATATGGGACAATCATAGTTCACGGACGCAAACACACATATCCCATAACATTATTTTCAATATATAAAACCAATAAAGATTAATACTGCAAAATCATCTTCCAAATAAACTTTAGAATTTAAATATATAAATCTAAAAACATTGCAAGATGAAAATCGTTGGCAATAGCTATGTGTACTCACAATAATTGCTATTCCAAACCCTAGTTATCCTTCTTAAAACACAAGAATAAATTCTCATAAGATGTTTCATAGACAATATCTAAGCAAGTAACAAAAAATCATTTCACTTACTTTGAAGACTCTTCTCATATTTCCTATAATCATAAAGCTCGTCTTCGATTAGATCAATCCTAGATTCGAGATTATCCATCTTGTCCTCAAGTCTTTTGGTTGAAGAATTGAGTTCACTCTTCGAAGCATGTACTTGTTCTAAGACAAGATTCATAGTTAATGAGAGTTCTCAAAATGAGAGACAGTAGGATTCTCATCAGAAGAAGAATCACGTTTGTCTTGACACATCTCATTATCGGAAGAACCAAGACAAAATTTCTTAGAGGGGAAAAGAATAGTCCAGACATCATCTTCTTTACTGGAAAGACTTGAAGATGACATGATGGAGAAAATGAAATGCTTGCCTAGAAAAAGAAATCTTCCACTCATATAAAGAAGAAGATATAAAGTAAATTCCTAAAAAGACCTTTGACAGATACCCTAACAGAATTTAGGATAATAAAAAATGAGCTTTAATGGGAAAACCGTTTAAGCGTATAAACAGTTCTTGACTTCAGACACTACAGTTCCATAGAAAGGAGAAAGGAACAGAGACAAGACAGAAAATAACAGAAATCTATTCACACCCTTCTTGAAGATTATAGTCCTCGTTCAAGGGAAAACAAGTTTAATCTCAGACCCTATTACATATTGTAATTTCTCCCATCCAATAATGGATCGGGTGGATTCTTACGAGAAGAAGACGATTTTGTTATTCCATGTTCCTGATATCTTTTTATAGGGAGACGATCACGATTAGGCGTCTTCCTTTCTTGCAGTGTACTGAAAACACTGTTTCTCGATTTTCTTAAACTAAGAATGGTTCTGAAAATCTCTTTCGAAAGTGATGTAGCTTTCTTATGGGGTTTTCTTTTCTCCTTCTGATAACATGAATTATTGGAAGGAGATTTTTTAAGAACTTTTGTGCAAACCAATTCTTGGTGATTCTGGTTTTTATACAAGGAACACAGTTGATTTGTTGTGCCATTGTATTTAATGTCTTCCTCATTACAAGAGAGATTTGAGTCGGACATGGTTTCAGGAGTAATATGCTGATTTAGTTTAAGAGAGTTTATCAAAGTTGATCGATTATTCTTCTTGAAATCACGATTGCTAGATGTCGCTTTCTCTTGTCTTAATTTTTTCAGTTGATTTTCGAGATTTTCAATCCTTTTAATCCATGCTTCCTTCTCCAGTTGAAACATACTCTTCATTGAGTACAAATCTTTGGTTAAAAGATAAATTTTGTTTTCTGGGGAAGGTAGATTGTTTATCATGGAACAATCAGAGTTGTTCGAGAGACAAGTGTGACAATCAACAAAGTAAGTGAGATAACATTCACGGGATTCTTCCTAAGGACAATAGTTAAGAGTTTCCATCCATGCTTTGGTTAACTCACTAAACCTCCTTATTATGAAAACCAGAGCACATGGAACAAGTTCCATTATCATAGTTTTTGTTAAATTTTCTATCCTTTTCATTGATTGGAGACAAATTATTTTGAGACTTTCTTTTTCTTTGTCTTAGAGTTTTCTTTAACTGTTGTACAAACAGTGAAAGGGTTGAATAAAGCAATTGTCATCCTTTGTATCAATCGATTCAGGACAACAAGACTTTACTTCAGATGTAGTAACAGGATTACAAGACATGCGAAGTTTTTCTCTTCTACTCAGTGCAAGATCAAAAATCTTTAGCTTTCCAACAAGAGTATTTCTGGAAAGTGTATCGAGGTTATTTCCTTCAACAATGCCATGTTTCTTAGCGTCGTATTTGGCTGGAAACGGTCTGCGAATTTTCATCACAGTGTCCTTTTCAGGAATAGTCTTACCCAATGCAAAAGATGCATTAACAATTTCAGACACTTTGTGATTAAACTTATCAAATGAATCTTCATCAGCCATACGAAGGTTTTCCTAATCAGAATTTAGGTTTTGAAACCTAGCTTCCTATTCAGAGGTATTCCCTTCGAATACAATTTCTAAGATATCCCAAGCATCTTTAGACCGAGTGCACGTAGTCACGGGGTGATGAAGATCTGGGGTAATGGCATGAAAGAACATTTAAACCGTCAGAGTTTTGCTTTGCAGCGAGAATCTCGTTTGGTTCAAATCTACCAATATCCTTTGCGATAAAGACACCGTCTACTGTAACCATTGGAGGATTGTAGCCATTAACAACGTAAACCCATGATTGAAAATCACACGCTTGAAGAAAGGCACACATAACAATTTTCCACCATAAGTAATTTGAGTCATCGAAGACTGGTGGTACGTTTACTAAGATAGCACTTCTGTCCATAGAGTCAGATCGCTACTGATAGGTGTCTAAAACACCTTAATATTTATCTATTGTTTATGCTTTCTTTGCTAAGTTTTCTTGTAAATTATGTATCTTATGTTTAGTTTTGAGTGTTTAGGTACTTTGGAGTCATTTGAAACAAAAGAAGAAGAAACGTCGCTTGAAAGGGCAAGGCGGATTATTTCTCATTATTTGCTTTCATTTCTTCATCTCGGTCTGAAAAGTATGTCGCCTTTAGTGATGCAAATATATGTCTGAAAAGCACGACTGCTTTAGTGATGAAGAGAAATTGAAGAGAAGAAGTGGGTCTGAGATGTAAGAGGCGGCTGCTGCTAAATGAGCTGTCGGTTCCTCGCAACTGACAGTTGAGTAAAGAAGCAGAATAGGCAGTCAGTTCGCTGAAACTGACAAGCCAAATATCACTGTGTGGCCCTTATCCTAATGTGCAGGGTACCAATATCAATTGTTATCATTACCGTAAACCTAAAACTGGGAGAAATCATTTTCTCTCAATCATTTCGGCTCTGTGTCTTGAACTCAAGAGAGAAAAGGGAGGCGTTGTTATGGAGAAATCAGGGGAATCGAAGAACTGTGTTAACTGTGGTTTGAAGCAGGATGAAGACAGAGAACGATGGAGCTAGATGGTGATTTGGGTTGGTTGAATTTGGCAGAGAAATTCATGTTGTTGCTGTAGTTCATATGGATGATTTCCAAGGGTTTTGAATCGAGAAATTAGAAGATGGGTTTGAAGTAATTGAGACTTGGGTCTGTAATGGATACGAGTATGCAACAGTTCGAGAGGAAATAGTGGTTCCGAGAAGATGAGTTCAGTGGAGAGATGGGTTGAATTTGTTGCAGCAAGCTGGGTTCGAGAAGATGGTCAAATGGATCTGGTGATTGTTGTTTTCTGCCATGAATAAGGCAGAGAAGATAAGAAGGGTTAGGTGATGCTGTGATTTCATGGTTTGTAGAAGGTGGATCTGAGATATTCAATTGATGAGCTTCTGTGACTGAGTTTGTGGTTGAACAAGAAAATGGAGAAACAAGGTTGAAATCATGAAGGTTAGGGTGTTGATTGCTACAGGAAATGGTTGAAATGATCTGTGTGATTCTTGAGCTTGAAAAGGGTAACAAAGTTGTTGATGAGAATGGCTGAGCTGCAGTGTTGGTGGAGTGCTGGTGTCGTGAACTGAACTGGTGATGCAGAATGGTGTCAGTTGTATGTGTTGGTTCTGAGTTAGTAAGCTAATGCTTAGATGAATGATTAGGAGGTTTGCAGTTCAGTATGTGTGGTGGTGGCTTTGAGCAGAAATTGAAGCTGAGATGGTTGAGTCCTTGCTGGAGTGTTGTTCTTGCAACATCTGGAGTTACTGCTGCAATTGAGAGACAACTGCTAATGGGGTTGAGCTAAATACAGGGTTTGAATGAATGCTGGTGCTTTAAGCATGGATTGAAATCGCTGGTACTGCCAGGGATTGTGTTGCAGGTGAATTGAGTTGCTGTCATTGTTGGAGTTGGACAGCGAGAAGCCAAGATGGAGAAGAAGATATTGAACTGCAGATAGAGTTATAGAAGATTACAGTGCTGCGCAGTGGTGTTTGCCGGTGAAGGTGAAGCTGTTTTGGGTTGGATTGAGTTTCAAGATGGTAATAGATGGAAGTGAGTTTGACACTGTTTTACGGGTTGTGTTTGATGCCGAGAGGAAAAACAGAAGGTAGACTGAGATGAGATTATGGAGCTGGTACTTGTGTGAATGACTGAGTTGCTGATTGAGAAATCAAAGGAATGGTGTTGCAATTGGGAGATGGAAGTGAGTCTGAAGAGCAGGTGTTGCAGCCAATGAGCGACTGCTGGCCATAAAGATGCATGTGCCATAGCTGAATGTATGAGCAGATGGGACTGTGCAGAATGGAAGTGGTGGATGAAGTGCAGGTACTGGAGACAATGAAACTGCAGTTCAGTGAAGTGGTTATGGGCTTGACTGAAGGGAAACAATAGGTGGTGCTGAGAACTGGGAACTGATGGAGGTCGATGGTTGCAGTTGCAATTTCTGGCGGCGTTTAGGTAGCAGTTGCAGGTAAATGAGTTGGCATGAGATGTTATGTGAATGGAGGATGGTTAGTAGACATTGTGAGCTGTGGGTGCCGGTAGTTTATAATGTGCAGCTACAGTGGAGTTGGATTGCAAGGAAATGTTGCAGGTTATGAAGTTGTTGTGCCGTGGAACTGTGATGGATGCAGTGGAGTTGGAGATGTTGGGGAGAGAAATAAATGGTGAACTGAACTGATTCAAGGCTATGATGCTGGTGGTAATGAGTTGGAGTTGCTTGTCAGTTCCACAAGACCGACAAGCATAGCAAGTGAATTTATGGGCATATGGGTTAGAATGAGTTGTGGGCTTGGACTGGATTAAACATACTGGCCGGTGGACAAGAGTTGATATCTGGAATTTTTACTCGAAGGGATATAAAGGACCCTCTTCTCACACTCCAGAGTGGATCTCTTTTATCATCTCTTCTTCTACTTTTATTTTAGGGTTTAGAAACATGATAGGTTTTCTCTTCCTTCTTGTTATGAACTCCATGATTATGAGTAGATAATTTTCTTTTATTGGTTAAAGATGTAGTTGAATTTTGCAACCAAGCTATTTGATTTATGAATTAGTTTTCTCTCAAAATCATCGTTCACTTTCTACGGTTTATAATAATTGCATGATTGATGTATTGCAATATGATTGAATGTTTGTTTGGTTGAGTCTAGAATTGATTGCACATAAATCCATATCTATAGCTATTTTAGGGTTTATCATCGAGCGATAACCTTGACTACGAGTAGCATGATATGATTGCGGTTTGTAGTGATACACTCTTGTAATCATATGTAGAAATTGACCCTTGTCCGAATTGTCATGCGCAATGTATGACAATTGCATTGATTAGCCTATTTCTGAAACTTAATGCTCCTGGGAATTGAACTTAATTAGCGCAAGGCGTTAGGTTATTCTTTAGGTAGAATTCATATTCGCAGATCTAATGTGTGTGTTGATGAACTTAGGAAATTTACGGAGTATTCTTGCAATAAGGTATTCTAGGGCTTTTGATGATAGCGAGATTAAATACGAATTCTATTCATATATTCAAAAACTTGTTTACAATTGAAGATGAAACCTTTACCCAATATTTGACATCCTTGATTTGCGTGTTACTTTTTATTGTTTTGCTTTTATTTTACTTTAGTTCATAAAAATCAGAAAACCCCCCATTGTTTTATATAGGAAACCGAAACATCTTGACAACCTTAGTCCTCTCTGTGGGAACAATCCTTTCTTGCCCTTGCTATATTATATATTTTGAGTAGTGAGAAAGTAATTTACTTTTGACGCATACGACAACGATCAGCTACAAACACAGACTTATGAGGTTTTAATGTGTTTTCCTGCTCTGATACCAATTGAAAAAGCGGGGTTCTAACAACCACACCCAATATTTCGTTTAGGAAATATGTATGGAAAAACTCCAATATAATTCCAAGAGAATCAACTAGACAGTCAAACTCAATCAATGGAAATATATCCAAGAGTTGTATCTCTGTTTCACAATGTAATCAACAAATCAAACAGATAGAAATCCATGAGCCTGATTATTATGTGAAACAACTTGAACGGTACCAAAGACCAATGTTCAAGTGTCAATCAATTTATATCAACAACCAAAGGTTGGATTATCTAATTGATTGAACTACGCACAACCTGTGATATTTCAATTATATAAACAAATATAATGCGGAAAAGAAATAACAAAGATACCAGAAATTTTGTTAACGAGGAAACCGCAAATGTAGAAAAACCCCGGGACCTAGTCCAGATTTGAACACCACACTGTATTATGCCGATATATACACTAGCCTACTACAAGTTAACTTCGGACTGGAATGTAGTTGAACCCTAACCAATCTCATACTGATTAAGGTACAGTCGTGTTCCTTACGCCTCTGAATCCCAGCAGGACTCTACGCACTTGATCCCCTTAGCTGATCTCGCCCACAACTAAGAGATGCTACGACCCAAAGTCGAAGACTTGATAAAAAAATCTATCTCACACAAAAAAGTCTATTGAATAGATAAATCTGTCTCCCACAGAAATACCTATGAGTTTTGTTCCATATTTTGATAAATCAAGGTGAACAGGAACCAATTGATACACCAGATTTATGTTCCCGAAGAACAGCCTAGTAATATCAGTCACCTCACAATAATCTTTATCGTATGGTAGCGAAACAAGATAATGTCGAATCACAAACGATGAGACGAAGATGTTTGTGACTACTTTTTATCTTGACTATCGAAGATTAAATCTCGAGCAAATCTTAGAGAAGATAGTACTCAATACGATAGAATAAAGCAAGATCAGAACACGTAACTACAGAGAAAATAGTTGGGTCTGGCTTCACAATCCCAATGAAGTCTTTAAGTCGTTAACCTATAATGGTTTTTAGGAAAAACCTAGGTTAAAGGAGAATCGACTCTAGTCGCAACTAGTATCACACAAGAGGTTTGGGGATTAGGTCTCCCAGTTGCTAGAGTTCTCCCTTATATAGTCTTCAAATCAGGGTTTGCAATCAATGTTACCTTGGTAACAAAGCATTCAATATTCACCGTTAGATGAAAAACTGATTAGACTCAAGCTAATATCTTTCAACCGTTAGGTCGAACTTAGCTTGTTACACACAAATGAAAAGTGACTTCATTTAGATATGAGTAACCGTACCTAAATGTGTACACCTTGTTGGCTCAACAATAGTTAACCGAAGTTAGCCATATGAACACTTTCATACCAACCTTGTTCATCTTAACACAACTAGTTCAAATGACTCAATTGAAACTAGTTATAAAGTTGTTCAATTGTTTATATTCTCATATAAGTATACAAGACACAAAAGCAAAATCGATTTTGATTCACTTGAATCAATTCATGAACATTATAGCCACGGTTTGCAAAATATTGCATTCCTTAATTCATAAATGTATTAGTTCATGAACAAACCGATTTTAGAACATAACCCACTCAAGTATGCAAATGGGTACGCATACCTAAGTAGCCGGACTTGGTCTGGGTTTGCCAGTATGCGAACGGGTACGCATACTGTCGTATACCACCAAACTCAGTTGAATTCCCGTACTTGAACTTACGCCGGTACGCATACGGGTATGCATACTAAGTTCCCGGACTTTCAACTAACCAACCAGTACGCATACGGGTATGCATACTATGGTTCCCGGACTTTGAATAACTTGAAACAGTTAACATACAAGTACGCATACCGTGCTATATCCAATTAATGGTTAATTGTTCTAAACTCCCATTTCAATCATTGAAACATTCTTAGAAGACGGGAATAGCTGTCTCACACAAACTATTAGCTTCAAAGCAATTTTCAAGTGATCGAATGATCAATACGAAACATTCCAAGTCTACACCAAATGACCGTCTCACGCAAATCATATAAGATGTTACCAGGCGATTTTCACATGATCATCTTTTGAATTTCGTCAAGAATATAAGATGAACTTGGTTAAAGCGAAAGCTTACCAACACATATTCCGAGAAATATGTAAGCAAGTGAAACTCAGCTTGAAATATCAAATGTGTATAATCGAAGTTTATATAGCTATACGACTTTTGTCTCAAATAGCAGATAGAGTAGATAGACTTTTGAGTGATAGATGAGTTCAATTCTCCACATACCTTTTGTTGATGAAATTCCACAGGATACCCTTAGTAGTTCTTCGTCTTCAATCGATGAACGTCGTGAAGTCTAAAGCTCAACTATACATTTTATCTTAATCCGAGACTTATCTATAAGTAGACTAGAAATCAAGACTTATAGTTTTGGAAACTAAACTTGATAAACAAGCTTGAGATAGCAACGCTTGCGATTTCACCGAGCAGTGCTTTAACAGAACCAAAATTTGTTCTTTTATGTCAAATTGATGAAGTTGCACTTGATAGTGACCTCCATAAAACCAGTTGTTCCAAAAGTTACAGAATCTGCAACAAATGCAATTCCTCAACAAACTGAAGAACCTGTTGAGACCCAAACTACCGAAGAAAAATAAAAAGCATATGAAAAATGGGTTGATGATGATTTTGGTTGCAAAAACTATACTCTTAATGCTCTGTCTAATGATTTGTATGAATATTACTCCACATTTAAATTGATACAGCTAAAGATGTGTTGGATGCTTTACAGAAAAAGTATGATACCGAAGAATCCGGAAGAAATATGTTGTAAGCCGCTATATCAAATATCAAATGGTGGAGGAAAAATCAGTTGTTGCTCAGGATTATAAACTTCAGAAAATAGGTCATGAAATTATGGTGGAAGGTATGGCAATTGATGAACAATTTCAAGTAGATATGATGATAGATAAATTACCTCTCACTTGGAAAGATTTTCATAATGCTTTGCGTCGGAAGTCCAAGGAATTTTCTCTTGAAACTTTGATTGTTAAGCTCAGAATTGAAGAAGAAGCACAAAAACAAGATAAAAAGAAAGAGATTATTATTATTTCCAACAATAAGAATAAGACTCAAGCGAGTTTAATACCTAAAGAAAAATATGAAATCTGACACAAACCAAAATAAAGGTAAACCTAATCAAAACAAGAACTAACACCTTTCAAGGAATGCTCAGAACTCCAATTCTGAGTTTTCTTTGTTATGCCTGCGGTGAACTAAACCATATGGCTCGGGATTACAGGAAGGAATAACAAAGGAAAGTGAAAATGCGGGGGTATAACAACCACACCCATTCGTTTGGCAATCTGAGAGGACTTACTCCAATATACTTTCTAGAGAATTAACTAGATAGTCAGACTCAATCTAGAGAAAAGTATATACAAGAGTTTATATCTATATCTCTCAATTCAATCTGCAATCAGCAAATAGAATTTTGCGAGCCTGATTGAATATAAGAGTAGTAACTTGAACGGTACCAAAGACCAATGTTCAAGGATCAATCAATTTCAATCAACAATCAAAGGTTGGAGTTCCTAATTGATCGATACAACACACAACCTGTGATATTTCAATTATATAACAAAATATAATGCAGAAAAGAAATAACACAGACACCAGAATTTTGTTAACGAGGAAAACCGCAAATGCAGAAAAACCCCGGGACCTAGTCCAGCTTTGAACACCATACTGTATTAAGCCACTACAGACACTAGCCTACTACCAATGAACTTCAGACTGGACTGTAGTTGAAACCTAATCAATCTCACACTGTTTCAAGGTACAACTGCGTTCCTTACGTCTCTGATCCCAGCAGGATACTACGCACTTGATTCCTTTAGCTGATCTCACCCACAACCAAGAGTTGCTATGACCCAAAGTCGAAGACTTGATAAACGAATCTGTCTCACACAGAAAAGTCTATTGGAATAGATAAATCTGTCTCCCACAGAAATACCTATGAGTTTTTGTTTTCGTCTTTTGATAAATCAAGGTGAAGAAGAACCAATTGATAAACCGGTATTATATTCCCGAAGAACAACCTAGTATTATCAATCACCTCACAATAATCTTAATCGACTAGCGAAACAAGATATTGTGGAATCACAAACGATGAGACGAAGGTGTTTGTGATTACTTTTCTATCTTTCCTATCGGAGATATAAATCTCGAGCCAATTCTTTCAATTGTACTGAACACGATAGAAACATCAAGACTATATCACGCAACTACAGAGAAAATAGTTGGGTCTGGCATCACAATCCCAATGAAGTCTTCAAGCCGTTAACCTACGGGGTCTCGTGAGAAACCTAAGGTTAAAGGAGTACCGACTCTAGTTTATGCATCTAGTATCACACAGAAGTGTGGGGATTAGGTTTCCCAGTTGCTAGAGTTCTCCTTTATATAGTTTTCAAATCAGGGTTTGCAATCTAAGTTACCTTGGTAACAAAGCATTCAATAATCACCATTAGATGAAAAACCTGATTCAACCAAGCTAATATCTTTCAACCGTTAGATCGATCGTAGCTTGTTACAAACAAATGAAATGTACCCTCATTTAGGTTTATGTAACCGTACCTAAACGTATACACCATGTTGGCTCAACAATAGTTAACCGAAGTTAGCCATATGATTACTCTCATATCAACCATGTGCATCTTAACCATAACTAGTTCAAATGAATCAAATGAAACTAGTTAAATAGTTGTTCAATTGTTATATTCTCATAGACGTATACAAGAACACAATTGAAGCAAAATCGGTTTGGTTCACTCAAATCAATTCATGAACATTATAGACACAGTTTGCAAAGATTGCATTCCTTATTTTATAAATGTTTAAGTTCATGAACATAACCGATTTTAGAACTTTAACCTTCAAGTATGCAAACGGGTACGCATACTTGAAATACCCAGACCAAGATTGGGTTTCGCCAGTACGCAAACGGGTACACGTACTTCCAATCCCAGCAGAAATTCTCGGACATGAACCTTACGCCAGTATGCAAACGGGTACGCATACTTAGGTTCCCGGATTTCTCAAGCCAACAGGTACGTGTACGGGTACGCATACTATGGTTCCCGGACATGGATTACATATGTGCAAGAGTACACAACATGACATATCCAATAATGGTTAAGTGTTCTAAACTTTTATTTCAATCATTGAAACTTTCTCATAGGATGACAATAGCAGTTTTCACACACTATTAGCATCAAAGCAATTTTCAAGTTACTGAAATAATCATAACGAAACATCCCAAGTTTACACCAAATGATTGTATCACACAAACCATGTAAGATGTTACTTGAAAATTTTCACATGATCATCTTTTGACTTGCGGCAAGAATATAAGATGGACTTGGTCGAAGCGAAAGCTTTCCAACACATATTCCGAGAAATATGTAAGCGAGTTAAACTCAGCTCGAAATCTCAAATGTGTATAATAGAAAACTATATCGTAACACGACTTATGTCTCAATATAGGAGATATAGTAGAAATAGACTTTCCAAGTGATAGATGAGTTTCAGTCTCCACATACCTTTTGTTGATGAAGTTCTACAAGCTCTCCTTAGTAGTTCTTCGTCTTCAAATGATGAACGCCGTGAAGTTTAAGGCTCAACTACACAATCTATGTCCTAGTCCGAGACATCTATAAGTAGACTAGAAATCAAGACTTATAGTTTTGATCACTAACATTGACAAACGTGCTTGAGATAGCAACGCATGCGAGATCGACCGAGCAGTGCTCTAACAGTCTCCCCCTTTGTCAATTTTAGTGACAAAACTATCAATACATATGGATTACAAAATAAATAAAACTTTGTAGCTTCTCATCCAAATGCTTAATATCCTTGGCATCTTCAACACGACTCGAAATCTTCATCACTTCCAAGTACTCCATGATTCTAAACGTGTTCAACTCAGCATCATAGTTGTTGAAGATCCGTAGCGATAACAATGAGAAAACAAATGCTCTCAATCATTGTTATACATTGTCATAGTATCATTACACAACATCAAAGTTCAATTTTATCACAACTTTGACAAC
Source organism: Papaver somniferum (assembly GCF_003573695.1). Taxonomy (NCBI): domain Eukaryota; kingdom Viridiplantae; phylum Streptophyta; class Magnoliopsida; order Ranunculales; family Papaveraceae; genus Papaver; species Papaver somniferum. The sequence continues at coordinate 53,023,615 of NC_039362.1, read as the reverse complement.
AATACTATGGTGATATGTATCACTCCCCCTTAGTCAATACTTCATCTCGACATGAAAACCACTCCCCCTTACATAATGATCCGTAAACCATATGTATTTGTAGTATGAAACTACACATTAATTCTCCCCATTTTTGTCAATATAAATTGGCAAAGGTACGAAAACTAGTGGGATCCTCATGAAATTTTCATAGAGATACTTGATGACCAAAAGTGAATAACATACCAACTTATTTAGATGCAATCATATAGCCGAAGCTAAATGCATTCATCAAGGAGTTTATAAAGATACAAGATAACCCCTATAATATTCCACAGCCGCACTCCCCACAAAGATTTGGCAATTAAGCACAAGTTCAAAAAGAACTCTCCCCCATAAAATGTCATTCCCGAAAAAACAACAAGAACGACCTTACTTTTACGAGAAAAGGTGGATTTCTTTGGACATAATCAAATCAATGAGAACATGAATTTGTATAAGAAAATCACAATTGAATTAGCCACAAAAATGATCAATTCAATTGGCCATGCTCGACATAAGAGAACTTACGGATCAATACAGTATATGCACAAAGATGTGGATCTGGGAAAGACCAATACTGCGGAATAAACAAAGATTCATTCTATTTTTCATCACTATTTGCGCAATGACATATAATAGACTTAATCTTTGTAAACAAAAGTTCATCCTTTCTTCCATCAATATTTGCATAATGACATAAAAGGCTTAACTTTTGTTTGTCAAAAGTTCATTCTATCTTTTATCGATACTTTCATACCAACATAATAGAGATAACTTTTGAACAAGTATGGGGAAGTCAAGGTTCACGGACGTAAACAACATATCCCATAACAATTTGCAATATATGAAATTATAAAGATTAATACTGCAAAAACCATCTTCCAAATAACTTAGAATTTAAATAAATAAATCTAAAAACATTGAAGATGAAAATCGTTGGAAATAGCTATGTGTACTCACAATAATGACTATTCCAAACCCTAGTTATCCTTCTTAAAAACACAAGAATAAAATTCTCATAAGAAGTTTACTAGACATTGAGACCTTTGAAAGATTCTTTATAGTCCCCGAACTCCTTGTCGTCAACATCCATGAGAACATACGGTTCGTGAAGATAGGAGTCAATTCCAACAAACCTTCTAGGCTGATGATGGCGAACCAGGGCCTTCTGAATTTCAAGAGTTCTCATAACAAAAGCCTTTATTTGTTGAATCTCGTTCCTTGTTTCCTTCAACTCTTCAAGAACCCCAGAAAACTTCTGAGCGTTTGAAGGAACAACTCTTGGCTTCCTCACATTCCTTCTTTTTCTTTTCAAAGTTGGAGGCAACGGAGATCTTTCTTTTTCCTTCATGATTGATCGATTAACAATCATATTGACATCTTTTCCATCAGAAGACATGATGCTTGGAGTATCCATATGCGTACGGGTTTGTGAGAGGAAATCACAATTTAAACTCAACAAGCGGTCTTATGACAAAAAGAGTTTCAGAGAAGGAAAAATGAATGTGGGGTTACGAAACCTTTAAACACAGGTTCGTGCACGCACAACTCACAACCCTAAGAAGGGTTGAATTGTTGAAAATAACCATCTTTTATTGATTGACCAGGGAAGTCCTTTCCAATATCAATTAGATATGGAAGAATTCCAAACTTGCAAAGCACAAAAAGGCTAAGAAGAAAGAAAAAAAAAATTCTCTTTTCCTAAAGCCTGAGGTGTGCACAATCTTGTCTCTTTTGATCAAGCACATGAGACAAGATGCACCAAACAACACAATCAAATTGTGATGCGGTGAACAACAATCTGTCCACCATAACCTTTTTGAAAAGAATTCATAGAACCATGTCTCTCAGAATGTTTAGACCATACTTTCTTCTCTAGTGGGCTCGTTTTATCTTAGAAACTAACGTCTTCGACGAAGATAAAATCTTACATACCTCAGCGGTTTTTTGAACAAGTTTGAGCTTGTTTGCTGATCGATTCGCTCTTCGTTGAAATTTGTTGACATACCTCATTTTGTGTTGTACTTGAAACACTTTGAAAGTTCATGACCTTTGAGTGAACAATACGAGCATGTCAACCTGGAAAATAATTCAGACGCCCGAGATGTGCAAGCTGCTAGACACATAATGGAACCTGAAAAAATAGACAGAGGGTTTCCAACAGAAAGGTCAACTTTTTCTTCCAGATTGGTTGAGTTTTCTTCTGAAAGAATATCAAGATTGATGTACGTATTGCTACAATTATCAAAATCAATGTTTTCAAAAAGAAGCGCAACACTTGATTTTTCGTCTTCATTCGAATCATAGTGATCAAACATTTCATCAAGAGTTGCAGCAAAACCTTTGTTCCCAATGTATTTTCTGCGGTTTAGACACTCATTTGAAAAATGACCAAAACCTTTACACTTAAAGCATTGTGGCATATCCTCGTCATCAGTCTCGTCAACATCCCTGTTTGTAGGAGGAACACGATTGTGAGGTTTAACTGATGACCTAGGTTTATCTCTAGAGAACCGTTTACTTCTCTTGAATAGAAGATCTCTAAACTTTCTTATTATCAAAGAGACTGACTTGTCAAGATCTTCATCTGATGAATCAGCCTCAGAAAGATCATCAGAGATGCAAACAATTTTACTTTTGTCAAGTAATTTAGTGTTCTTTTGGGCTTTAAAAGCAATATCCTTTCCGGATTTGGATGTAAGCTCATGATCAAAGATCTTTAACTTCCCAACCAGCGTATTTCTGGAGAGAGCATCAAGGTTATTTCCCCGAACGATGGAATGTTTCTTAGAATCGTATCTGGATGGCAGCGATCTGAGAATTTTCATCACAATGTCCTTTTCAGGAATAGCCTTACCTAATGCAAAATATGCATTAACACTTTCAGACACTTTGTGATTAAACTCATCAAATGAATCTTCATCTGCCATACAAAGGTTTTCCCAATTGGAATTTAGGTTTTGAAGTCTGGCTTCCTTTTCGCTGGTATTCCCTTCAAATACGGTTTCTAAGATATCCCAAGCATCTTTATACCGAGTGCACGTAGTCACATGGTGCTGAAGATCTGGGGTAATGGCATGAATGATTTCATTCAAACCATCGTAATTTTGCTTTGCAGCAAGAATCTCAGCAGGGTCATATGCACCAATGTCCTTTGAAACGGTCGCATCTCCTACTGCAACAACGGGAGCATCATAGCCATTAACTACATAAACCCATGATTGAAAATCACGCGCTTGAAGAAAGGCACGCATAACAATTTTCCACCATAAGTAATTTGAGCCATCGAAAACTGGTGGTACGTTTATATAGATAGCACTTCTGTCCATATCAGATCGCTACAAACACAGACTTATAAGGTCTTTAATGTGTTTTCCTGCTCTGATACCAATTGAAAATGCGGGGGAATAACAACCACACCCAATAATTCGTTTTTCAATCTGAGAGGACTTACTCCAATATACTTTCTAGAGAATCAACTAGACAGTCAGACTCAATCTAGAGAAAAGTATATACAAGAGTTTATATCTCTATCTCTCAATTCAATTTGCAATCAGCAAATAAAAATTTGCGAGCCCGATTGAATATAAGAGAAGTAACTTGAACGGTACCAAAGACCAATGTTCAAGGATCAATCAATTTCAATCAACAACCAAAGGTTGGATTTCCTAATTGATCGATACAACGCACAACCTGTGATATTTCAATTATATAAAAAAATGTAATGCGGAAAAGAAATAACATTGACACCAGAATTTTGTTAACGAGGAAAACCCAAATGCAGAAAAACCCCGGGACCTAGTCCAACTTTAAACACCACACTGTATTAAGACGCTACATACACTAGCCTACTACCAATGAACTTCGGACTGGACTGTAGTTGAACCCTAATCAATATCACACTGATTCAAGGTATAATTGTGTTCCTTACGTCTCTGATCCCAGCAGGATACTACGCACTTGATTCCCTTAGCTGATCTAACCCACAATCAAGAGTTGCTACGACCCAAAGTCGAAGACTTGATAAACAAATCTGTCTCACACATAAAAGTCTATTGGAATAGATAAATCTGTCTCCCACAGAAATACCTATGAGTTTTTGTTCCGTCCTTTGATAAATCAAGGTGAATAGGAACCAATTGATAAACCGGTCTTATATTCTCGAAGAACAGCCTAGTATTATCAATCACCTCACAATAATCTTAATCGACTAGCGAAACAAGATATTGTGGAATCACAAACGATAAGACGAAGGTGTTTGTGATTACTTTTATATCTTGCATATCAGATATATAAATATCGAGCCAATTCTTTCAATTGTACTCAACACGATCGAAACAACAAGATCAGATCACGCAACTACAGAGAAAATAGTTGGGTCTGGCTTTACAATCCCAATGAAGTCTTCAAGTCGTTAACCTACGGGGTCTCGTGAGAAACCTAAGGTTAAAGGAGAATCGACTCTAGTTTATGCAACTAGTATCACACAGAAGTGTGAGAATTAGGTTTCCCAGTTGCTAGAGTTCTCCTTTATATAGTTTTCAAATCAGGGTTTGCAATCTAAGTTACCTTGGTAACAAAGCATTTAATAATCACCGTTAGATCAAAAACCTGATTCAACCAAGCTAATATCTTTCAACCGTTAGATCGATCTTAGCTTGTTACACACAAATGAAATGTACCCTCATTTTGGTTTATGTAACCGTACCTAAACATGTACACCATGTTGGCTCAGCAATAGTTATCCGAAGTTAGTCATATGATTACTCTCATATCAACCTTGTTCATCTTAACCATTAGGGGTGAGCATTTGGACCGTAATCCGCGGATTTAACCGGGACCAACTGTTCATTTGCGGATGGATGCCCGGACCGTTCGTTAATGGGTTGGATGCAGATGAAATTTTTGAAATCCAACGGACAACGGATCGGGCCCAGATGCAACCTTGAAAATCCGTTGGACATCCATATCCGTTAAATTAAGGGAATTTATATAGATCTAGAAAATACTATGGATCATTTAGGAATTTTTAAGATGTTTGCTCGGGGTGTTATACATGACATATTTATATTTGTATACATATATATGATATGTAGGTTTTATAAGGAGTCATTTGTGTCAGCTTATTTTCTTTACTATAAATTTTAACTAAAACAAATCCATTGGATTATCCACATCCAATCCGTCCATCCGTGCATCCATTGGATGAAAAATCTGTTGGGTATGGATTGGATACGGATGCCAAATTTGAAATCCGTAGTGCAATGGATTGGATGCGGATGAGGCGAAAACCGGTCCATACCGTCCCATGCTCACCCCTATTAACCATAACTTGTTCAAATGACTCAAATGAAACTAGTTAAAGAGTTGGTCAATTGTTATATTCTCATAGACGTATACAAGAACACAATTGAAGCAAAATTGGTTTGATTCACTTGAATCAATTCATGAACATTATAGCCACGGTTTGCAAAGATTGCATTCCTTATTTTATAAATGTTTAAGTTCATGAATATAACCGATTTTAGAACTTTAACCTTCAAGTATGCAAACGGGTACGCATACTTGAAATACCCAGACCAAGATTGGGTTTCGCCAGTACGCAAACGGGTATGCGTACTTCCAATCCCAGCTGAAATTCTCGGACATGAACCTTACGCCAGTACGCAAACGGGTACGCATACTTAGGTTCCCGGGTTTCTCAAGCTAACAGGTACGCGTACGGGTACGCATACTATGGTTCCCGGACATGGATCACATATGTGCAAGAGTACACAACATGACATATCCAATAATGGTTAAGTGTTATAAACTCTTATTTCAATCATTGAAACTTTCTTAGAGGATGACAATAGCCGTTTTCACACACTATTAGCATCAAAGCAATTTTCAAGTTATTGAAATAATCGTAACGAAACATTCCAAGTTTACACCAAATGATTGTATCACACAAACCATATAAGATGTTACTCGGAAATTTTCACATGATCATCTTTTGACTTGCGTCAAGAATATAAGATGAACTTGGTCGAAGAGAAAGCTTAACAACACATATTCCGAGAAATATGTAAGCGAGTTAAACTCGGCTCGAAATCTCAAATGTGTATAATAGAAAACTGTTAGAGCACTTCTCGGTCAAAATCGCATGCGTTGCTATCTCAAGCATGTTTGTCAATGTTAGTGATCAAAACTATAAGTCTTGATTTCTAGTCTCTTATAGCTAAGTCTCAGACTAGGATAGTAAGTGTAGTTGAGCTGAAGGACTTCATGGCGATTCATCATACAAGTAGAAGATCTACTCAAGGAACCGGTGGAACTTCTAGACAAAAAGGTATGTGGAGACTTGAACTTATCTGTCACTCAAAAGTCTATCTATTCTATCTCATACTCTTTGAGCCAAAAGTCGTATGCTATATATATAGACTAGATCATACACATTTGGTATTTCGAGCCGAGTGTACCTCGCCTATCTATATCTCGAAATATGTGTTGGTAAGCTTTTTTCTTCGACCAAGTTTATCTTTACCTAGTGACGAAAGTCATGAATATTTCAATCACTTTGAAAATTGCTTTGACGAGAAATAGTGTAACAACTATATAACGTCCTCTAAGAATGTTTCAATGATTGGAATGAGAGTTTAGATTACATAACCAATGGATTCCTTGAAGCGAAGTTTTTGAACTTTGTTGATCAAGAGAACCGGAAGTATGGCAAGTGCCAAGTCTGCGAACTCAGTCCGCGAACTGCCGAAGTTCTCAAACCCGAAAATTTCTGCTGGAGTTGACAAACTACTTGCGTGAGCCAAGTCCGCGAACCGGCGTAGTTCTCGAACCCGAGAATTTCTGATGGAGTTTGTAAACTCTATCCGGTGTCTTAAGTCCGCGAACCTAGTCTGCGAACTTGAGAAGATTATATATCTAAAGATAATTTCTGAACTTAATCTTAAAAGACTAAGGAATGCATTTGCAAACCGTGGCTATTAAAGTTCATGAACCGATTCGAGTGAATCAAGTCATCTTTGCTTCAATTGTGTCTTGTGTAGTTACATAAGATTTCCTTTAAATTGAACAACTCTTTTAACTAGTTCATTTGAGTCAATTGAACTAGTTATGGTGAAGAAGAACATAGTTGGTATGAAACGCTCATATGGTTAACCTCTTTGGGTAGACTATTGTTGAACCAACAATGTACACGTTTGGGTGCGGTTAACAAACCTATAAGCGTACAATCATTTGTGTATGACAAGCTAAGTTTTCGATCTAACGGTTGAGAAATATTAACTTGAATCTAAATCAGGTTTTCATCTAACGGTGAATATTGATTGCTTTGTAACTAAGGAAAAAACCCTGATTTGAAAGGCTATATAAAGGATACATCTAGTATTGTGCAAAACTAATCCCCACACCTTACGTATGATACTAGTTTGCGTGCTAGAGTCGTTTCTCCTTTAACCTTGGGTTTTCTTCTTCTAAAACCAGGTTAACGACTTAAAGACTTCATTGGGATTGTGAAGCCAGACGGATACTACTTTTATCGTAGTTGTGTGATCTGATCTTGCATCTTCTATCATAACAGTATAATCATATTGATTGGCTTGAGATCATGAGAGTTCTATGATAGGCAAGATATAAAAAGTAATCACAAACATCTTCGTCTCATCGTTTGTGATTCCACGACATCTTGTTTCGCTACCACACGATTAAGATTGTTGTGAGGTGATTGATTAATCTAGGCTGTTCTTCGGGAATATAAGACCGGATTATCAATTGGTTCCTGTTGAAAAAGCGGGGGTCTAACAACACCACCCAATATTTCGCTTAGCAATCTGTATGGACTAACTCCGAAATACTTTGTTAGAGAATCAACTAGACAGTCAAACTCAATCTAGATAAAAGTATCTCAAGGAGTTAATATCTCTCACTTGTTTTGATTTACTCAAGCTAAAACAATAGTGAGTCTTTAATCAAACACAAGGAATAACTTGGACGGTACCAAAGACCAATGTCCAAGGATCAATCAATATCAATCAACAACCAGAGGTTGGATTTCCAATTGATGATCTTAACGCACAACCTGTATTATTTCTATTATATAAAAAATATAATGCGGAAAAGAAATAACACAGACACCAGAAGTTTTGTTAACGAGAAAACTGCAAATGCAGAAAAACCCTGGGACCTAGTCCAGATTGAATACACACTGAATTAAGCCGCTACAGATACTAGCCTACTCCAAGCTAACTTCGGACTGGACTATAGTTGAACCCTAATCAGTCTCCCACTAATTCAAGGTACAGTTGTACTCCTACGCCTCTGTTCCCAGCAGGATATTGCGCACTTGATTCCCTTAGCTGATCTCACCCACAACCAAGAGTTGCTGCAACCCAAAATCGCAGACTTGATAATAAACAAATTTGTCTCACACAGAAAAGTATACCAAAGGATAAATCTGTCTCCCACAGAAAAACCATAGGCTTTTGTTCCGTCTTAAGGTATGAAATCAAGGTGAACAGGAACCAATTGATAATCCGGTCTTATATTACCGAAGAACAGCCTAGATTAATCAATCACCTCTCAACAGTCTTACGTGAATACACAAGAGGACGTCGAGGAATCACAAACAGTGAGACGAAGATGTTTGTGACTTCTTTATCTTGCCTATCAGAGAACTCTCACGATCTCAAGCCAATCAAAAATTGTACTCGTACGATATAAGATGCAATATCAGATCACACAACTACGATAAAAGTAGTATCGGTCTGGCTTCACAATCCCAATGAAGTCTTTAAGTCGTTAACCTGGTTTTAGAGAAAAAAACCAAAGGTTAGAGGAGAATCGACTCTAGCGAGCGCACTACTATCACACAGACGTGTGGGGATTAGTTTTTCCCAATGCTAGATGTCTCCTATATATAGTCTTCAAATCAGGGTTTTGCCTTAGTTACAAAGCAATCAATATTCACCGTTAGATGAAAACCTGATTTAGATTCAAGCTAATATTTCTCAACCGTTAGATCGAAAACTTATATTGTCACACACACTTGAGATATACGTTTACTGGGTTTGTGAAAACCGTGCCCAAACATGTACGTGTATGTTGGTTCAACATAGCAACCCAAAAGGTTAACCATATGAGCATTTCATATTAAACTTGTTCTTCTTCACCATAACTAGTTCAATTGACTCAAATGAACTAGTTAGAGAGTTGTTCAATTGCTATGAGATCTTATGTAACTACACAAGACACAATTGAAACAAAGATGATTCGATTCGATTGAATCGACTCATGAACTTTATATCCACGGTTTGCATACTGCATTCCTTAGTAATTTAAGTTTCATGTTCAGAGCACATCTTTATATCATAACCCACTCAAGTACGCAAACAAGTTCGCGGACTTAAGACAACCGGCAGAGTTTTCCAAACTCAGCAGAAAATCTCGGCAAGGAGACTTCCGCCAGTTCGCCGAATAGGTTCGCGGACTAAACACGTAAACGAGTTTTTGGAAAATCCCAGCAGAAATTTTCGGCAAGAGAACTTCCGTCAGTTCGCGGACTGAGTTCGCAAACTGAGTTCGCGGACTTGGCAATGCCAATTCCTCCGGTTTTTCTCAATCAACAAAGTTCGCAAACTTCAGATTAAGGAATAGGACTTATGCACATATGTGTTTATACACAATGCTTATATCCATCATTGGTTATATAGACCTAAACTCTCATTCCAACCATTGAAACATTCTTAGAGGACATTATACAGTTGCTACACTATTTCTCGTCAAAGCGATTTTCAAAGTGATTGAAACATTATGACTTTCGTCATTAGGTGAAGATAAACCCGATGAAAGCAAAACGCTTTACCAACACATGATTTCGAGATATAGATAGGAGAGATATACTCGGCTCGAAATATCAAATGTGTATGATCCAGTCTATATAGCATACGACTTTTGTCTCATAAGAAGTAGAAGATATAAGAGATAGACTTTTGAGTGATAAATAAGTTCAAGTCTCCACATACCTTTTTGTTGATGAAGTTCTACGGTTCCTTGAGTAGATCTTCGTCGTTGTATGATGAACCCCCATGAAGTCCTTGAGATCAACTACACTTTTCTATCCTAGTCCGAGACTTAGCTATGTAGACTAGAAATTAAGACTCATAGTTTCGATCACTAACATTGACAAACATGCTTGAGATAGCAACGCATGCGAGGTCGACCGAGCTATGCTCTAACAATCTCCCCCTTTGTCAATTTTAGTGACAAAACTATTAATACATATGGAATACAAAAAAGATAAACTTTAGTGGCTCCTATTCCATAGTCTAATCTTCAACGTTCCCTGAAATCTTTGTCATTCCAAGTACTCCAATGATCCCAAAGGTTGTAAGTTTAGCATTACCGTTGTTGAAGATCCGTAGCTATAACAATGAGAGAAATCGAGATTCTCGATCATCATTATACAGTGACATAGTATTATTATGTAACATCAAAGTCCAATTGCATCACGACTTTAATAATAATACTACGGAGATATGTATCACTCCCCCTTAGTCAATACTCCATCTCATATGGAAACCACTCCCCCTTACATAATGATCCGGAAACCATATGTATATGTAGTAGAACTACACATTAATTCTCCCCCCTTTTTGTCAATAAAATTGGAAAAGGTACAAGAAAGGGTTCCTAATGAAATTTCCGAGAAGAGACGTTTCATAGACTAAAATAAGAAATACATACCAACTTAATTTAGATGCAATCATAAAGCCGAAGCTAAATGCATTCGTCAAGGAGTTTTAAGATACAAGATAACCCCTATAAAATTCCACAGCCGCACACCCCGCAAGATATTACCATTAAGCACAAGTTCAAAATAACTCTCCCCCATTTGATGTCATTCCCGAGAGAACAACAAGAGCGACCTTAATTTCGAAAGAAATGAAGGATTTTTAATTGGACACTAAAAACCATAGGAATGATTTTCTATATCAAAACTCAACCAAATTAATCACTAGTAAACCCATGATTAATTTAATTGGAATACGCAACTAAATCAAACCACAAAAGTGATCAATTTAATTGATTGTGCTCAACATAAGTAAACTCACGGAGCTACAACTAAGCCAATCATATGGAGAGGACTAACTTAACCATTCAAATACTCAACATAAGGAAAACCTTACGGAATATACGACTACATTAACCAATAGAACATGATTAGTATATCCGTTCATATACCCAACACAAGAACTTGTGGAATATATGAAAAACTCAACTAGATTAATTACAAGAGAACCTATAATTAATCCAATTGGAATACACAACCAAACTAATCACCGAAGTAATCAATTTAATTGTCAAAGGATTTGCTCGACAAAAGAAGACTTTTGGATCAAATAACTAAATAACCAACCAAGATGATTAGTTTAGTTCATAATGCTCAACATATAGCATCTTATGGAACAACCAACAAAGCCAATAAGAATAATCGACTTAGTTGTATCGTGCTCAACATAAGGCACACAATGGAGCCTTCACGGTAATATAAAAATAATGGATCAATGAAGATCAATACCGTGGATAACATACAAGGATATATTCTATTTTCCATCACTATATGCATAACGACATAATAGACTTTATCCTTGTCTTACAAAAGATTTCATCCTATTTTCCATCAAATAAATGACTGCATAGGCATAACTTTTGTATTTGTCAAAAGTCCATTCGTCCTTTCATCAATACGAATATCAATATATGAACGACTTTACTTTTGACAACATATGGGACCTTCAAGTTCACGGACGCAAACAATACATATCCCATAAAATATTGCAATACTTCAGAATCAAACAGATTAATACTGCAATAACATCATCCTTCAAATATTTTTAGAATTTAAAACCAATAAACTTAAAAAACATGAAGATGAAAAAGTTGGACATAGCTATGTGTAATCACAATAATGGCTATTCCAAACTCTAGTAATCTTTCTCAAAAACAAGAATAAATTCTCATAAGAAGTTTCCTAGGCATCAAGACAAACTCGTAATGCACAAATAAGATAATTTGTCCTTAGAGGGTAGAATCAATCTTTTCCGCCCGGATTTACACCAAGAATAGCTACCAAAGGCGTATAAAAAGATTTTCACAAAGAAGAACATACAAAGTCACGAACGACCATGCACCATAGTTCACAAAGGATGATTGTGAACATTCAAGAATCCCATAGCAATGCGTATTAATTTCCATTTTTGAACTTCCTTCTTTGTGATTCACCAACAAAATTCTATTAAAAGCTACAAATTAGCTTAGAAGAGTATTAATCCAAGAATCCAAGTGCCCAAGTCTAAGAGAAGTGGAACAAGTGCGACGAAATGGAGCAAAACACTCAAAAACAAGAGACAGGAAAAATACCAATCTTAACTCATCCAAAATCAATAATTCTCATCTCCATTTTGAAGAAAATTCAAATAGGAATAAAATGAAAAAAGAATGAGTTCATTCCGAGTTTAGACGAAGAAGTTACGGCCAAGACAAGTTTACCGAATATCGACGTCAAGTATGCATACGGGTTTGCAAACGAATTTTCATGACAAAAAAAGTTTGCAGACTGGGTTTGCGAACTTAAACCCCTAGATTTTGATTTTAAATGATGGTATGCATCCCTGGAATGTGTACCATGAAGTCCAAACATCCCGAACAGCTATTTTCAAACCTAAACATATAAGAACCTTAAACACGGATCAAGTTAGGTAGAAATGAACGATAACCAAGGTACATGGATCATAATAAGTACTTAAGCAAGTAAAAACACAAATTTTACTCCAAGTTTATAGACATACCTTTTATAAGAATTCAATCGAATTCTACAGCCTTACTGAACACAATCTGTGTGCCCCAGTTCTCGTGCTTCCTTTACCGTAACAGGACATTCCTTGGTGAGGATGCACTTTAAACACAAACAAGTTGTGTTGAGATGAACATTGTCTTGCTCACCATGGCACCAAGAGAGAGTTTCTTTCCAGCAACTCTTACATATTGTAGTGTTGAGAAACACCCAAGGAACTGTTTTTATAAGTCTATCAAAGAACTTCAAGAGAACCCAAAAGGATTTATGTTTCTGATTTCTTGTTTTCCAACTTATAAAAAACAGTTTCTGCAGATAATTTTTAGTACTGCAAGGGGAAACTCTTTTGATAAACAGACACATCCTAGCTTTTTCATAAAAGAAGGCAATACTACTATCTTGATATGAAGTATCAGGAATTGAGCAACGAATCAATTCATGCTTTGAGGTGATACACTCAGATGACTGAGATTTAAACTCCTCTTGTAATTCGTTTAGTTTGTTACGACTAATTGGATTACGCAGAGGAGGAGCATTGGTCTCACTCATTAGTAAATCAATATCAACCTCAACATAAATATTATTCATCATAACTTGATTTAGCCTTTCAAGAGATTCTTGCTCTTTTTGGAGGTATAACTCAACATCAAGAGATAAGCTCTCAAGCTTCTTTTCAAGCCCTGAAAATACTTCAAGGGATTTTAAACCTGGTGGAGGTTTAGATAGAATTTCTTCTACAAATTTAATTAAATCATTCATGGAAGAGAATTCTGAAATCCCTGGATCTGGTGGTGCATTTATTGAGATAGCACTATTGTCCATAGAGTCAGATCGCTTACAAACACAGACTTATAAGGTCTTTAATGTGTTTTCCAGCTCTGATACCAATTGAAAAAGCGGGGGTCTAACAACACCACCCAATATTTCGCTTAGAAATCTGTATGGACTAACTCCGAAATACTTTGCTAGAGAGTCAACTAGACAGTCAGACTCAATCTAGATAAAAGTATCTAAAGGAGTTAATATCTCTCACTTGTTTTGATTTACTCAAGCTAAAACAATAGCGAGTCTTTAATCAAACACAAGGAATAACTTGGACGGTACCAAAGACCAATATCCAAGGATCAATCAATATCAATCAACAACCAAAGGCTAGATTTTCAATTGATGATCTTAACGCACAACCTATATTATTTCTATTATATAAAAAATATAATGCGGAAAAGAAATAACACAGACACCAGAAGTTTTGTTAACGAGGTAACCGCAAATGCAGAAAAACCCTGGGACCTACTCCAGATTGAATACACACTGAATTAAGCCGCTACAGACACTTGCCTAATCCAAGCTAACTTCAGACTGGACTATAGTTGAACCCTAATCAGTCTCCCACTAATTCAAGGTACAGTTGTACTCCTACGCCTATGATCCCAGCAGGATACTGCGCACTTGATTCCCTTAGCTGATCTCACCCACAACCAAGAGTTCCTGCAACCCAAAATCGCAGACTTGATAATAAACAAATCTGTCTCACACAGAAAAGTATATCAAAGGATAAATCTGTCTCCCACAGAAAAACCCTAGATTTTTGTTCCGTCTTAAGATATGAAATCAAGGTGAACAGGAACCAATTGATAATCCGGTCTTATATTCCCGAAGAACATCCTAGATTAATCAATCACATCTCAACAGTATTACATGAATACACAAGAGGACGTCTAGGAATCACAAACAGTGAGACGAATATGTTTGTGACTTCTTTATCTTTCCTATCGGAGAACTCTCACGATCTCAAGCCAATCAAAGATTGTACTCGTACGATAGAAGATGCAAGATCAGATCACACAACTACGATAAAAGTAGTATCGATCTGGCTTCACAATCCCAATGAAGTATTTAAGTCGTTAACATGGTTTTAGAGAAGAAAACCAAAGGTTAGAGGAGAATCGACTCTAGTGAGCGCACTAGTATCACACAGACGTGTGGGGATTAGTTTTTCCCAATGCTAGATGTCTCCTATATATAGTCTTCAAATCAGGGTTTTGCCTTAGTTACAAAGCAATCAATATTCACCGTTAGATGAAAACCTGATTTAGATTCAAGCTAATATTTCTCAACCGTTAGATCGAAAACTTAGCTTGTCACACACACTTGAGATATACGTTTACTGGGTTTGTGAAAATCGTGCCCAAACATGTATGTGTATGTTGGTTCAACATAGTAACCCAAAAGTTCAACCATATGAGCATTTCATATTAACCTTGTTCTTCTTCACCATAACTAGTTCAATTGACTCAAATGAACTAGTTAGAGAGTTGTTCAATTGCTACGAGATCTTATGTAACTACATAAGACACAATTGAAACAAAGATGATTCGATTCGATTGAATCGGCTCATGAACTTTATAGCCACGGTTTGCATACTGCATTCCTTAGTAATTTAAGTTTCATGTTTAGAGCACATCTTTAGATCATAACTCACTCAAGTACGCAAACAAGTTCGCGGACTTAAGACAACCGGCAGAGTTTTCCAAACTCAGCAGAAAATCTCGGCAAGGAGACTTCCGCCATTTCGCGGACTAGGTTCACAGACTGAGTTCGCGGACTAAACACGCAAACGAGTTTTTGGAAAATCCCAGCAGAAATTCTCGGCAAGAGAACTTCCGTCAGTTCGCGGACTGAGTTCCCGGACTTGGCAAAGCCAATTCCTCCGGTTTCTCTCAATCAACAAAGTTCGCAAACTTCGGATTAAGGAATAGGACTTATGCATATATGTGTTTCCACACAATGCTTATATCCATCATTGGTTATATAGACCTAAACTCTCATTCCAACCATTGAAACATTCTTAGAGGACGTTATATAGTTGTTACACTATTTCTCGTCAAAACGATTTTCAAAGTGATTGAAACATTATGACTTTCGTCATTAGGTGAAGATAAACCCGATGAAAGCGAAACGCTTTACCAACACATGATTTCGAGATATAGATAGGCAAGATATACTCGGATCGAAATATCAAATGTGTATGATCCAGTCTATATAGCATACGACTTTTGTCTCATAAAAAGTAGGAGATAGAAGAGATAGAATTTTGAGTGATAGATAAGTTCAAGTCTCCACATAACTTTTTGTTGATGAAGTTCCACGGTTCCTTGAGTATATCTTCGTCGTTGTATGATGAATCGCCATGAATTCCTTGAGCTCAACTACACTTTTCTATCCTAGTCCGAGACTTAGCTATGTAGACTAGAAATCAAGACTCATAGTTTTGATCACTAACATTGACAAACATGCTTGAGATAGCAACGCATGCGAGGTCGACTGATCTATGCTCTAACACCTGTTCACCTTGATTATTATCAAAAGACGGAACAAACTTTTAGGGTTTTTCTGTGGGAGACAGATTGATCCTTTTATAGACTTGTATGTGTGAGACAGATTTGTTTATTGTTAAAGCCTGCGATTTTGGGTCATAGCAACTCTTAGTTGTGGGTGAGATCATCTAAGGGAATCAAGTGTGCAGTATCCTGCTGGGATCAGAGGCGTAGGGAGTAAACCTGTACCTTATTGGGGTTCAACTATAGTCCATCCGAAGTTAGCTTGGAGTATGCTAGTGTCTGTAGCGGCTTAATACAGTGTGTATTCAATCTGGACTTGGTCCCGGGGTTTTTCTGCATTTGCGGTCTCCTTGTTAACAAAATTCTGGTGTCTGTGTTATTTCTATTTCCGCATTATATTTGTTTATATAATTGAAATAATACAGGTTGTGCGTTTGAATCAATCAATTGGAAATTCGACCTTTGGTTGTTGATTGATATTGATTGATCCTTGGATATTGGTCTTTAGTACCGTCCAAGTTATTCCTTGTGTTTGATTAGGACTCGCTGATTTCTATTAGCTTGAGTAAATCAAAACAAGAGAGAGATATAACTCCTTAAGATACTTTTACATAGATTGAGTCTGACTGTCTAGTTGATTCTCTAGAAAGTGTTTCGGAGTTAGTCCATACAGATTGCTAAGCGAAATATTGGGTGGTGTTGTTAGACCCCAACCTTTTCAATTGGTATCAGAGCAGGCAAACACGTTAAGACCTCACAAGTCTGTGTTTGTAGCGATCTGACTCTATGGATAAGAGTACTATCTCTGATAAACGCAATACCAGAAATAAGAGTTCTATCTCGTCTAATTCTAAAAATAAGGGTTCTACTATCTTGTACTTAGATAAAACTTCCGCACTGACGAGACAGATTAACACCGACACGTGTTTTTCTGATAACCCTTCAATTGAACGGGAAACAGCTAAAGAGAGTTAATTGATTTTAAACATTGCTAGCTACCAAGCTGATAGATTTAATCGGTTAAAACATCATGTCGATGTTCTACTTGGTGCAATAAGAGATTGCAAATACAAAGGAAACTCTGATGTTCAGTCATCGTGTACGTCTCTTGAAGCTAGTCTCAGAAAAGATGCCTTGGAAATTGAACAATTCTTGAGTAAACTCTCTATTCAAGGATGCTCAAAGCAATCTAATATACTCAAGACTTCTGACACAAAAGATGGTTCATGTTCAGAAGCAAAAACAGAAACCCCTTCTTGTAAAACGAATGTGCCTGGAGTCACCATCAATCAAAAAGGCTGCACATCAAATGAAGGGAGGAAATCTTCTAACGATGGTTTTAAGGCTGTACTATCTAATCATTCTGATGATCAGAAATTATATCTTGTCTTTGAAACAAAGAGTTCGGTGAAACAAAAGGGAACCTCTAAGTTGAAGAAAAACTCCTTGGTTCAACTTCAACACACCTTAGATTTGATTCTTAAAGGTGTAACTGACATTCATATGTCTAAACCAATTGGTTTTTGTACCTACCTTGTGTATGTTACCAGGAAAGTCAGTTCAATGAGTTCCTCAAATACTCGAGAACAAAACAGACATCTGAATAAACATCGTCTAAAGGAAGATCGTGTGATGATCTCTGAAAATAACATTGCTCCTGTTGAGAAAGAAAGTTCAGATGAAAGAAGAAATATTGATGAATTGAGAGATAATCTGAAGAAGATAATTGAAGGGTATAAAGAATTCGTCAACAAGTTGTCTTCCTCATCAAACCAAAATTCTTCTGGTAAGAACTTAAACTATGTCTCGTATTTTGATGACAGTAAGTTTTATGATAATTTCTCACATAACAAAGGATCATTTCCTCGTCTCGGAAGGAAAAAGAAACTTGGCCACAAACACAAATCTCTTGATGAGCATATTGCTCATACCTGTGCTAATAAATCACAAGGTTTAAAGAGCTTACTCATAAAAACCCTGTTGAGTAAGTGTAGATGGGGAAAAACGATTTTCTGGTTTTTAAGGAATTGAGGAGACGACCGTACGGAGGAGACTCCTCGAACCGATCGAAATGTTAAAACTCACACAGATGCACTTCTGCAATGGGGTGCTTTAGATTCGAGAGATCAATCTGTAGTACTCCGGTCTAAATCAAGACAATGACCGTTCCAGAGTAAATTCGGTCACAAGAGAGGATGGGTTGATCTGTAGGAGGGAAGCTGGGAAATGTGTGGAATCAATGGTAATCAAAGATTGTGGGTGTGTGAATTCTGAATATGATAAGCTCTGAATGATTGAAATTTCTCAATTGAGAGTAGTTGCTCAATTGATGAGTTGATGATCTCGTGTTGTTGATGAAACGTGAGATTGATGATACTGTTGATGCTGGTCCTTCAATCATGATTCAAAGACTTATTTATATTGCTGGAATTTTAGACACCTTGACCCCATGAAGTGTGACAGTTGATGGAATCAAGAAGTGGGGAAGTGGAGATCGTGTTTGAAACCAGTTGCTCAACGTGTGGAGACTTGGTCGATTTTCCACCCACTACCTCGTGAATTCCTTCAACTGATTGCACGACTTCCTCACATTCCATCGTGTGTTTAAACACACGTGTTGTAGACCGCCAGACCAAAACCCTAAGTGATATCCCCCCAAAGTGACACGATTGACGTCTCGTGGTATGTTAGTCAATTGATGACTTCGTGGTTTGACGGGACGATGAGTCCATGTAGTTGCTGAGTTGAACATGATGTTTTGAAACTCATGAATTGAACATGTCATGAGACAGAGGTATAGTTCTTATGATGAAGTGAGCAAGTATTGCTCATTCGATGGATTGTTGAATATTGATTGTTGAACCAATATTCCTTGGTTTGAGCAAATATTTATCATCTGAGCAAGTGTTGCTCATGTGACGAATTGTTGAATATTTGATCGTCTGAGCATGTGTTGCTCATCTGATGGATTATTGGCAAGCGTACCAAAAATATTAATTAGAATACTGGTCGTTGAACCGAGCATAATTAATAAAATTAATGACCATGAGGTCGTCGTAAAATTATTAAGGTGGGAATATGGAATGATTATCCTTGGATTCAGAAACCCTAATTTAATCAATTGATGATCAATTCATGGTTCGTCAGAAGTTTAACCATGGGACGAAGGAGGGAGCGACTACATGGGACCGTGGATCAACCATGTAGTGTCCATATCCTCACGAGAGAAAATACAAAGAACTCCTGAAGAGTTGACGATTTGTTGGTGAAAGATGATTAAATGCTGGTTTAGTCATTTATTCGAAAATGCTCGTCTGAGCCTTAGGTGAGAAAACCTAATTAATTATGACGGAGTGAGGGACCGACCATGGGGTCATGAAACCGGCCCTGGGTAGTAACGTGACCGCCTGATGATCACTTCATGAAAATCCAAAGTGTTTGGAAGAGTCTTGGACGTAATACGTGCAATTGTGCAAATTAGGTCAAAACTGTGAAACTTGATGGGACCGGCTTCTGTAAGCCAAAGAGCCAATCTTGGTCGGTCAAGATAGCGTGCTCGTGTCACAAGGCATCCGCGTCTCAGTCCTGAGAATTTTGATATTTTTAGGCGTGCAATTGAGCATCCATTCGAGAAAATATGCCAAAATTAGGGTTTCGACGAAACTGAGGAAAACACCATGAGATGATGGAACATAATTATAAAATAAGGAATAAGGAGGCGTGGGACCTCCGAGGCCAAGGCATGATCGTCCGGTCATGACCACGGTCCCGTGATGCCATTTTCCTTAATTTTGTAATATTTTAATGATTTTATGAAGAATTCATGAATTTTAAGAAATTTGATGAATTTAGGGAGTTTCCATGAATTGAAGGAGTTTTCATGAGTTCAAGGAAGCAAAAAATATTAAAATAATAAAAACACGAGCGTGTGGGACCGTAGGGGCGTGGCCGGCCCGGCTAGGTCCCCGGTCCCACGAGTTTTCATAATTTTTATATTTTTTAAGTATTTTTCATGATTTGAGGGAATTTTTCCTAATTTGAGAGAAATAGCATGAAATCAAGGAATTTGATGAATTCAAGGAAAAATAAAATAAAATAATAAAACAAGGGGCTGTGGGACCGGCTAGGGCATGGCCGGCCAGCTAGTCGCCCGTTCCCACAAGTTTTCATAATTTTATTTATTATTTGATGATTTGTGCAAAATACCATGACATCAAGGATTTTTTTAATGAAATTAGAGAAATAATAATAATAATAATAATAAAATAATGAGGAACCGTGAGGTGTGGGGACGGCTGGGACCAAGGCATGGCCGGTTGGCCAACGGTCACGCCCCACACTTCTTTCCTTAATTTTATATTATTTTTTACGAATTTATGAAAATACCATGAAACCGAGGAGTTTCCTCGAGACGAAGGAGATTTGATAAAATGAGAGAATTTTCATCAAATCATGGAAAATAATAAAAATACATTAAAAATATAAAACTGGCGTGGGATTGACCATGACACGGTCGGTCGTGTGTCCATGCTCCCAGCACCCTGGTCAATATTTTTAATTAATTTATTATTTTCTTCCTTATTTTGCATAGGTTCATCGTTTCATTGTATTTTGAAATACTCGTTTGTGCGGTGACTGTTAGTGTATCGTCGTTGAATACACCTTCACCATTTGAATCGGGGCTTACTTAGAGGTAGCTCAGACGCCCGGTTGTTGATTATTTATTACTAATTGTGGAATTCGGTGGAGAATAATTCACAAAACTGAGTAATAAGATGTTTATTATTAATTCATAAGATCAGCTGAGGATTCGACTACGAATTCAGAATAATAAAGTGAGCATTATCATTCCATGGGATCGTAGATTCGACCATAGAATCAGAGTAATTAAGATTTATCTATTACCATTTATGAAACCAGTTGTGGATTCGATCATGAAATCAGAGTAATGAGATAATATAGTTATTGCTATTCTATGAGATCAAGCCGTGGATTCGATCATAGAATCAGAACAATTGTTTATTTCCATTCCATGGGACCAGTCGTGGATTCGACCATGGAATAGGAGCAATTGTTATTTCCATTCCATGGGACCAGTCGTGGATTTGACCATGAAATAGGAGCAATAATAGATTATTCTGGGAATTCAGTAGTGAACGTCACGACAGAATTAATCTTAATTAGGAATAATTAACTTTGTGGCTATATACTAGCAGAGCAAGCTGTCTAGGAGCATTAATTATCCCGATATGAGCTTGTCGGTAAGTCATATCCTTTATATCGTCAGGGTAAACTCGTTGTTTGTTCCTGAAGACGTTATCGCTCTATACTAGCAGAGCAAGCTGTATAGGAGCCGTCCATCTCGTGATACTATATAGAAATAATCACTGGAAGTGTGAAGTATTCATGAGATATGCCGTTGTCCAGTCGTGAGACTACATATCTACATGTACTCTGAGAGAAAGTACTCTCCGTTGAGAATTCGATGAGAAACCCGTGTCTCAATACTCACGTATGATTGCTAGATCAGAGCTTCGTATAATTATGAGTTTACGATTTTAGCCCTTATCGAAAATCCACCATCTACAGTAAGATGTGTTGATTTTCAGGTATACTTTTGGCATGCACATCTGTTAAGTTGAGCTATCTTCTTATCGTCCATAGCGAAACGATTGCAGACTTGTTGTGCTTAGAGTATTGTTTTTATCTAAAGTTACTTCTAATTTTCTTTAGGAATTCCTCCGTTGAATCTTGGTTCTTGCTACATCCAGGTTCAAAAGTTTTTTTAAAAAAGCCATGTTTTTTTATTTTTGTTGGGCTTCTTTTTATGGGTCATGTTGTACTCGAACGGATACCCATGTTCTGGCACGAGTCAACTGTTAAGAAAACCCTAGAATCTCTTCTCTAATAGACCCTTATATACCAACTTGTGAGTTTCAAAAGTCACGTACACATACTCTAGGTTGGTTTCTGGGTTATCAATTATGTCTTCTTCTTCATCTTGCTATGGTGGTTTCGCAAGAGGATTCCTTGACAAAGAAGTTGTTGTCGAGTCTAAGAAGAAAAGAACTCTTGTAGACGAAGATCATCCCAATGCTTCATGTTACTTTTCCTATGTCCATGAGGATGCTGAAAAGGATGATATGATTTCTGCTGAAGTTGTTCACGACTTTCTTAAGTACTTTGGAGAAGCAAAACAAGAGCTCATTGCTACTCTGAAAAATCTTGATGCTTTGAAAACTGAGTTGAAAAAGGTTACTACTGACCTTGGTCTCATAAAGTCATGCATCAATGATCTTCGCAAAGAGAATCACCACTCCGATGTTGCAATGAATGTTGTCTTTCACAAGCTCAAAGACCCCATGACTCGTGTAGTTCCTGAACCGTCCATATGATCTTAGTTCGTGTTCGGAAAGTGTACTGGAGTCTGTTTTCCTTTAGCTTGTTGATTTACTATTGTTGCCTAGTATGTCTTCTTTTTGGCTTAGTTAGAAGAATAACTAGTGCTTTGAATAGCGATGATTGTGACTACACATAGCTATTATTTTCATCTTCTTGTTTTTAGGTTTTTTGGTTTAAAATTCTAAAACTATTTGGAGGATGATGTTTTGCAATATTTTTGATTTTGTTATATTGCAACTTGTTATGGGATATTTGTATTTACGTCCGTGAACTTTGTTGTCCCATTTTTTTGTCAAAAGTAAAGTCGTTCACAATTGGTATTCATGTATTGGTTTAAGAATGAATAGAATTTTGACATATACAAAAGTTAAGCCTATATTGTCAACCCTTGACGGAAGATATGTTAAAATCTTTTGTATCCAAGGATTATTGCTATTGTATATGCTTGTGCAAAAGAATGAATCCTTGTGTATTCCACGGTATAGATCTTCATTTATCCATCTTTTTGTATTACCGTAAGGCTCCGTGATGTGTCTTATGTTGAGCACGATACAACTAAGTTGATTATTTTTTATTAGATTGGTGGATTGTTCCGTGAGGTACGATATGTTGAGCATTTAGAACTAAATTAATCATCTCCTTGGTTATTTAGTTATTACTCCACAAGTTCTCTTGTGTTGAGTATATGAACGATTAAGCCAATCACTCTCTTGTATGATTAACTTAGTCGTTGCTCCGTAAGTTTACTTATATTGAGCACAATGAATTAAATTGATCACTTTTGTGCTTAATTTGATTATGTATTCCGATTAGGTTATTCATGGGTTTACTTATGAATAATTTGATTGTGTGTTGGATAGAAAAATCATTCTCATGGTTTTGGTGTCCAATAAAATCCTTCGTTTCTCTTGAACTTAAGGTCGCTCGTTGTTGTTCCTTTGGGAATGACATCAAATGGGGGAGAGTTCTTTTGAACTTGTGCTTAATGGTCATATCTTGAGGGGTGTGCGGTTGTGGAATTTTAGAGGGGTTATCTTGTATCTTTAAACTCCTTGATGAATGATGTTATCTTCGGCTATATGATTGCATCTAAATAAGATGATGTGTGTTTCTTTCTCTCAGTCATGAAATGTCGCTTACGGAAATTTCATTATGATCACGTTCTTGTACCTTTGCCAATTGTATTGACAAAAAGGGGGAGAATTAATATGTAGTTCACACTACAAATACATATGGTTTTCGGATCATTGTGTAAGGGGGAGTGGTTTTCATGTGAGATGGAGTATTGACTAAGGGGGAGTGATACATATCACCATAGTATTATTGTTGAAGTTGTGATACAATTGGACTTTGACACTGTGTAATAATACTATGACACTGTATAACAATGATCGAGACCAATGCTTTCTCATTATTATAGCTACGGATCTTCAACAACGGTGATGCTAAACTTACAACCTTTGGATCATTGGAGTATTTGGAAGTGACGAAGATTTCGAGGAATGTTGAAGATTAGACATGTGGAATAGGAGCTACTAAAGTTTTATTATCTTTTTTGTATTCCATATGTATTGATAGTTTTGTCACTAAAATTGACAAAGGGGGAGATTGTTAGAGCACTGCTCGGTCAAACTCGCATGTGTTGCTATCTCAATCATTTTTGTCAATGTTAGTGATCAAAACTATAAGTCTTGATTTCTAGTCTCTTATAGATAAGTCTCGGACTAGGATAGTAAGTGTAGTTGAGCTCAAGGAATTCATAGCGATTCATCATACAAGTAGAAGATCTACTCAATGAACCGGTGGAACTTCTCGACAAAAAGGTATGCGGAGACTTGAACTTATCTGTCACTCAAAAGTCCATCTATTCTATCTCCTACTCTTTGAGACAAAAGTTGTATGCTATATATATAGACTAGATCATACACATTTGGTATTTTGAGCCGAGTATACCTCGCCTATCTTTATCTCGAAATATGTGTTGGTAAGATTTTTGCTTCGACCAAGTTTATCTTTACCTAGTGACGAAAGTCATGAATGTTTCAATCACTTTGAAAATTGCTTTGACGAGAAATATTGTAACAACTATATAACGTCCTCTAAGAATGTTTCAATGATTGGAATGAGAGTTTATATTACATAACCAATGGATTCCTTGAACCGAAGTTTTCGAACTTTGTTGATCAAGAGAACCGGAAGTATGGCAAGTGCCAAGTCCTCGAACTGCTGAAGTTCTCAAACCAGAGAATTTTTGCTGGAGTTGACAAACTACTTGCGTGAGCCAAGTTCTCGAACCCGAGAATTTCTACTGGAGTTTGTAAACTCTATCCGGTGTCTTAAGTCCGCGAACCTAGTCTGCGAACTTGAGAAGGTTATATATCTAAAGATAATTTCTGAACTTAATCATAAAAGACTAAGGAATGCATTTGAAAACCGTGGCTATTAAAGTTCATGAACCGATTCGAGTGAATAAAATCATCTTTGCTTCAAGTGTGTCTTGTGTAGTTACATAAGATTTCCTTGTAATTGAACAACTCTCTTAACTAGTTCATTTGAGTCAATTGAACTAGTTATGGTGAAGAAGAACATGGTTGGTATGAAATGCTCATATGGTTAACCTCTTTGGGTAGACTATTGTTGAACCAACAATGTACACGTTTGGGTGCGGTTAACAAACCTAGAAGCATACAGTCATTTGTGTATGACAAGCTAAGTTTTCGATCTAACGGTTGAGAAATATTAGCTTGAATCTAAATCAGGTTTTCATCTAACAGTGAATATTGATTGCTTTGTAACTAAGGCAAAACCCTGATTTGAAAGGTTATATAAAGGAGACATCTAGTATTGTGCAAAACTAATCCCCACACCTTACATGTGATACTAGTTTGCGTGCTAGATTCGTTGCTCCTTTAACCTTGGGTTTTCTTCTTCTAAAACCAGGTTAACGACTTAAAGACTTCATTGGGATTGTGAAGCCAGACCGATACTAGTTTTATCGTAGTTGTGTGATGTGATCTTGCATCTTCTATCGTAACAGTACAATCATATTGATCGGCTTGAGATCGTGAGAGTTCTACGATAGGCAAGATATAAAAAGTAATCACAAACATCTTCGTCTCATCGTTTGTGATTCCAAGACATCTTGTTTCGCTACCATACGATTAAGATTGTTGTGAGGTGATTGATTAATCTAGGCTGTTCTTCGGGAATATAAGACCGGATTATCAATTGGTTCCTGTTCACCTTGATTATTATCAAAAGACAGAACAAAAACTTTTAGGGTTTTTCTGTGGGAGACAGATTGATCCTTTGATAGACTTGTGTGTGTGAGACAGATTTGTTTATTGTTAAAGCCTGCGATTTTGGGTCGTAGAAACTCTTAGTTGTGGGTGAGATCATCTAAGGGAATCAAGTGCGCAGTATCCTGCTGGGATCAGAGGCGTAGGAAGTACAACTGTACCTTGGATCAGTGGGAGACTGATTGGGGTTCAACTATAGTCCAGTCCGAAGTTAGATTGGAGTAGGCTAGTGTCTGTAGCGGCTTAATACAGTGTGTATTCAGTCTGGACCAGGTCCCGGGGTTTTTCTGCATTTGCGGTTTCCTCGTTAACAAAATTCTGGTGTATGTGTTATTTCTATTTCCGCATTATAGTTGTTTATATAATTGAAATAATACAGTTTGTGCGTTTGAATCAATCAATTGGAAATCCGACCTTTGGTTGTTGATTAATATTGATTGATCCTTGGACATTGGTTTTTTGTACCGTCCAAGTTATTCCTTGTGTTTGATTAGGACTCGCTGATTTTTATTAGCTTGAGTAAATCAAAACAAGAGAGAGATATTAACTCCTTGAGATACTTTTACCTAGATTGAGTCTGACTGTCTAGTTGATTCTCTAGAAAGTGTTTCGGAGTTAGTCCATACAGATTTCTAAGCGAAATATTGGGTGGTGTTGTTAGACCCCCACTTTTTCAAAAACTATATCGTAACACGACTTATGTCTCAATATAGGAGATAGAGTAGAAATAGACTTTCCAAGTGATAGATGAGTTTCAGTCTCCACATACCTTTGTTGATGAAGTTCCACAAGCTCTCCTTAGTAGTTCTTCTCCTTCAAATGATGAACACCGTGAAGTCTAAGGCTCAAGTACACAATCTATGTCCTAGTTCGAGACATCTATAAGTAGACTAGAAATCAAGACTTATAGTTTTGATCACTAACATTGACAAACATGCTTGAGATAGCAACGCATGCGCGTTCGACCGAGCAGTGCTCTAACAGAAACAATAACACACAAGCTAATGGTGCTGATGAAAAAGCGGGGGTCTAACAACCACACCCAATATTTCGTTCAGAAATATGAATTGACAAACTCTAACATATTTTCAAGAGAATCAACTAGACAGACAAACTCAATCTTTAGAAAAGTATATCAAAGAGTTATATCTCAATTTCTCAATTCAATCTGCAATCAAACAAATAGGAATTTGCGAGCCCGATTGAATAAGAGAAATAACTTGGACGGTATCACAAACCAATATCCAATGTCAATCAATTCAATCAACAACCCAAAGGTCGGATTCAAGAACTGATTGAACTTAACGCACAACCTCTGATATTTCTATTATATAACAAAATATAATGCGGAAAAAGAAATAACACAGACACCAAAATTTTGTTAACGAGAAAAACCGCAAATGCAGAAAAACCCCGGGACCTAGTCCAGCTTTGAACATCACATTGTATTAAGCCGCTACAGACACTAGCCTACAACCAACGAACTTCGGACTGGAATGTAGTTGATCCCTAATCAATCTCACACTGATCAAGCAGGATTCTACGCACTTGATTCCCTTAGCAGATATCACCCACAACCAAGAGTTGCTACGACCCAAAGTCGAAGACTTGATGAACAAATCTGTCTCACACAGAAAAGTCTACTGGAATAGATAAATTTATCTCCCACAGAAATACCTATGATTTTTGTTCTGTCTTTTGATAAATCAAGGTGCAAAGGAACCAATTGATAAACCGGACTTATATTCCCGAAGAACAGCCTAGTATTATCAATCACCTCACAATAATCTTAATCGTATAGAAGCAAAACAAGATATTATGGGATCATAAACGATGAGACGAAGATGTTTGTGACTACTTTTAATCTTACCTATCGGAGATAAATCTCAAGAAAATCTTAGCAAAGATAATACTCAATCATGATAGTAGAAGTAAGATCAGAACACGCAACTACAGGGAAAATAGTTGGGTCTGGCTTCACAATCCCAATGAAGTCTTCAAGTCGTTAACTGGCAGGCCTTGAAAGGTGTATAGAAATGAAGCACAATAAAATGGTGGCCTACAGTAATACCGCAAGTGCACGGTCGTCAGTTGTAGCTCGTGCAAGTACGGGTCGATCCACAGAGATTGGGTGTGTTTCGGAAGTGTTTTAGCTAATTGGGTTTCTAGTTTGCTTTAGGCTTAGAAGCCTTTTGGCTTAAATTGGGCTTTGAGTACTAATGGGTTTGAATGCCCTTTGAATGAATTGGGCTTAGTGGGTTTGTCAAAAATAAAATGAACTGAGCTTGGGCTCAGTTATCTTTGAAGTGTAAATGGGCTTTGGCCTTAAACTTAAGCTTTTGATTAAGCCCACAGTTAATTGGATTGGGTTTTTTAACCTTAACCTAAACTGGGCTTTGAGCCTTAATGCAATGGGCCTCAGTGAACTAAACCTTGGGCTTTTGTTTCAGTCAAGAACCTGGGCCTTTGGTTAAGCCTGGATTGGATTGGGCTCAACTTTTGAAGTGAGCTTTGGGCTGCAGGAACTGAAGTAGCAGTGGAGAGCAAAGCAAACAGCAGCAGTGCAAGAGCCACAGAAGTGGATTGGCAGCAGCAACAGCAGCTGAGGCAGGAGGCAGCAGCAGGGGAAAAAGGGAGCAGTACTGCAGCAGCAGCACAAGGCAAGGAGTGGCAGCAGCAGGAGGGGAAGCAAATAACAAGGCAAAAACAATGCAAAACAAGAAAACAAAGCTAATGAAAACTAAACAGTGAACACAACACAAAGGAGCAAAGTAAAAATGACACAAAGGCAGGGGAAATGGTTAAGCTAACATGGAGCTAAACTAAGGCACTCTTTTAGAGTGGGAAGAGAGCTAGCTTGCTCATTGTCACTAGTGAGCACTAGTTTCTCCCCACTACTCAAATAACACAATGCAATAGAGTTAAGCAATTACATGGAGTGGGAAGAAAATTAGCTTGCTATGAGCACTAATTTCTCCCCACTGCTCAATCAAAACAGTGCTTTAAAGGCTTCTAGCCTAGCATTCCATCAAACTAATCATCACAAGACAGTGAATTGGAACAACAAATGAACATTTAGCTAACAGTGACAACAACAGTGAACTAACAGTGAGTAACATTGAGTAACATGGCAAACTAACATAACATGGCAAACTAACAGGGCAAAATAACAGTGAGCATAACAGTGAGTAACAGTGAGTAACATTGAGTAACATGGCAAACTAACATAACATGGCAAACTAACATGACAACAAATGCAATTAAGAGTGAAAATGCAACTAACAGGAGCAATGAAAGTTAACAGGAGCATCACATTAAAAACTAACAGTGCAATTTAACATTGGAATTAACCTAACCCAAATTGGGTGGAAACTTGGCTAGTCCAAGAACAAGTTTTAACATCTCATACACATCCCCTTTTATACCCAAATTAGCAAATTAGGGTTTACACCCATTTTCCCCAAATATCTTCACTCAACAGTACAATTAGGGTTTCGAGAAATAATGAAATTAACTCACCCTCTGATGCAATTAGACTCGACCCATGCTTTGGGTATGTCCCCTCTGCTCTTCTGAAGCTTTTCCTGCCCTCAATTTTGACTTCTCCTCGCTGTTGGTGAAACCCTAGCTTCTCACTGTTCTAGCTTGTAGCACCTAGTTAGATGCTAGAAACGAGACAAGGGAGAGACTTGGGATGGAGTGGTGATGTACGGTGTGGTGTGGTGTGGTGGTGGTGTAAGCGACAGCGGCAGAGAGTGGAGGTGGTGGAGTTGCAGGCTCTGCAACTGTCGGGTGTTTGTGGTGAACTGGTTTTGGGAAGATGAGAAGGAAGAGCTCGATGGGATTAGGATTAGGGGTTGTTTGGTTGGGAATAGGGTATGTGTTACTATGGTGTGAGCCGGGATATCAAATTTAGATGTTGGCGAATCTGAGTCACTGGATGCGATGCTGGTAGGTAGATCGGACGGCTAATAGAGAAGCAGTTTGTAGCGACCGTTGGATGTGGAACACAACGAAGTCAACGGTGCTAGATTAGGTTAGGTGCTATAGTGTTGGGCGGAATCATCGGGATTTGATGCACAGGCATAGGAGCGACCGTTGGATTCAACTACCATCTAATCTGAAGGCTTGGAATTTCAGCGCTGTGGTGCTTGGCAGAGACTTCCGATTTTGATGCTCTATGAAGGAGCGACCGTCGGATGCTTCTGAGAACTGATCTGATGGCTGAGAACGGAGGCGCTTTTGTGTGTAGAAAATGAGGTTGTGCGCACCATTCTTCGCGGCTTCCTTGCGTAATTTCTCCCAGCTTTTCACTACTTTTCTGCTCTTTTCGCTCCACGACTCATCCGAACTTTATTTATTACCTAAAAATGCAATAATTAATAAAAATATTTATTCTTGAAAACAATGAAAATACAGAATATGGGATAAAATGTAGAATTAATGCGCAAAAGATGAGTTAAAATGCCAACAAAAAAGGATAAATATATACAATATTTGGCACTCATCAAATACCCCCAAACCTGAATTTTACTTGTCCTCAAGTAAAACAAAACTAAGGAAATCCTAACTATACCACTGTCGCTGGTCTCTCGAATGCATTTAGCGTATGCACTAAGCCTTTTAAACCACTAAGTGTCCCTAGTGGACGAGTTGAAGTCTCGTGAAGGTTTACCAGAGGTGTGCCTACAAAACCTAAGGACAAAATATGAGCTCAGATTCCATCAAACGTGACATGTGCAAAACAGTTAAGCTCACAGCAAAATGGAGATGTCAATCTAGCTATCAAAGGCACAATCCTAGCACTGATAACAAAAAAAAGACATGTGATAAGAGTGTAAAGTGTATCTACACATGTGTAAAGAAAGATTTGAAGTTATGACTACTAATCACCAAGAGATAGTTTCTCAGGCTAAGAACTGAGGTCGAAATCTAGCTAGCTGTCCGGACTTTACGAGAATTGTGAATGAGTTGGAGGTATTTCACAATTACTCGCGTTGTACATCAATGGCATACACCCTCCTTGCTTATTACAACGAAACAACAAAAGATGACTATTTACATGACTCTTATTTACATTGACAAATCTCTTTTTATTTTTGGAACAAGAGATGATGGAATTGATAAATACTTGATTTTTTTTGTTTTTTTCTGATATTTTTTTTTCTTTTTTTTTTTGAATATATTTTTTTTTTTTTTTTTTTTTCTGAATATATACATCGTTTTTTTTTTTTTTTTTTTTTTTTTTTTTTTTTTTTTTTTTTTTTTTTTTTGAAAGGAAACACTTTTGATACATAACAAAAGGAAACAAAAGATTACATGACACTTTGCAAGAGGTAGCCCTTTTTGATGCACCCAGTTAAATTCGATGGTTGTTTTCTTAATGTAACCTCCACCTTCTATCCCAACCAACCAAAGAACAAGCTAGTCAAGTTTCGTTCAGTATTCTAAAGTGATTGGCAATCGTAACTTCCTATCCAACACCTTGAAGATCGAGGCCATACATGTATTGGTAGATCGTGCGCGTGCAAATTTCTTATCACTATGTGAATTGTGCTAGAATCAGGGTGCCTAAATATCTAGACTAAGACTCCTAATAATAATACATATTTGCACAAGAGTCAACATTTCAAGGTAAATGAGCTCCATTTTTTTATGATTTTTTTTTTTTTAATTTTTTTTGAATTTTGATTTTTTAATTTTTTTGGAATTTTTCAATTTTTTTCAAAAAGATGGAGTTTTGTTTTCAATATAGCAAATTATCATGGCATCTACTCTATACCCCCAAACCTAAACTAAACATTGTCCTCAATGTTTCAAAACATGGAAAGAATTATAAAACATATATGAAGAGGAACATGCTGAGTAGAGTAAAAGGAGAGAGAATACCCGATTGTACGGTGAGCTCGATTAAAACTCCGTTATTCAAGGCAAAAATCCAACATATTTCAACCGAGATCATATTGGATTAGCAAAATATATACAAAAGGAACAAAAGGGTTTTTAAAATTTTATCTACTGGATTATATACAAAAATATTCACCATACACTAACAATCTAAAGAGTTGAGGATCAACCCAAAAGACAAAGTGTAAAGGTTTCAACAGCTTCACACAATAATAATATGATAGAAACGCAAGTGAAACTGTGAAACAAAATGAGCTACCCCCAAACCTGGATTTTTCAACGGATAAAATTTTGGAAACAAAATCTCGCAGTTTTGGGGGTTCATCATGCAAAAGGTCTAGCTCGAAATGAACTGTGCTAGGGACGGGCAAACATGCTAATTCCAACTGTGGTTCCTCAGATGTATTATACTTAGAAGCGAAATAATCCAAGAGGACTTGGGAAGCACACAGTTCCAAACCTAAGTTGGGCATTTTCAGAAAAATCGGTTTGACAATATGGGTACAAACCAAATCTAGGTTGGGTGGAAGGCCATCAGATTGTGACTTAGGTAGGACGATAGGCACATCATTATCAATCAAATCAAAATCTCCTAACTCATCTACACATGTCACATCATGCTCACAATCATCAATCAAATTGGCAAGATTACAATCAGAATTATCAACATCATCAACAGATTTATTCTCGTGTATCGGCACATCAGGGGAAACATCACATGGAATACTAGAAGAAATATCATGCATTAAGGTCGGGGCAGAGAAGCCTAATGTATTTGAACCCAAAGGTTCCATAACATTTTTAGTATAGACATGTTCTTCTAGCATAACATCATAATCATCATCATCATCATGATAGGCATTTTGCAATCTAGGATAATTTTCAATCCTAAGGTCGGAGTTATTACAAGAATAAAACTCTAATTCATGGGGATGACTCATATCATGTGGTGTTGTTCCTGTTTCCCTAACGGATTCCCATTGATGGGTTTTCTCTGCAATCTCGGCTAAAAAATTCCATGCATCATCCACAGATTTATCAATAAACTCACCATTACACATAGACTCAACCATGGTTCGAGATTTAAAGTCTAGTCCCTCATAGAGGATGACGACAAGTCTCCACTTCTCAAATCCATGGTGCGGACATTCACTCAACAATTCATTAAAACGTTCAAAATAGTGAAAAACAGTTTCCTCATCCAATTGGACAAAACAATTGATACTTTGACGAATAGCGATGGTCCTATGGTGTGGAAAGAATTTTTTGAAAAATATCTGTGAGTTGGTCCCAAGTGTTGATTGATTGTGGTCTCAAACCGTAAAACCATGTTTTGGCCCTTTCCTTTAAAGAAAATGTAAACAAACGCAATTTCAGAGAGTCTTCGGACAAATGATCAGGTTGCATAGTCCGACAAATTTGTTCAAACTCCCTCACATGAGTATAGGGGTTCTCAGAATCGAACCCTCGAAATATAGTAAGTATTTGTATCATGCTTGCATTTATTTTAAAAGGGTTATTGGTTTGAGGTAAGACAATACATGATAATGGAATTTGTATTGATGGATACATGTATTCATGGAGAGCACGAGGTTGGCCCATTTTGAAATGACACAAAGCCCACTATTTGGTTTTAATGGGTTTTAAAAAAAATTTGGTTTTTGATGGGTTTGGATTTTTGGGAAAAATTTGGTTTTGGTGGGATATAAAAGAAATTTGGTTTAAAATTGGGAGCAAAAGAAAATTTTGGTTTTTTTTTTTTTTTTTTTTTTTTTTTTAAATAAAATAAAGAAAATAAAATTTGGTTTTTGAAATGGGAGCAAGCCCACTGTGCAAGCCTCTAATGAAATGGAAGCTGCGGCCTACGAAAATTCAAGTTTTAATTTTGAAAGTTTAATTTGGCCCAGTTGGTTAAGGCCCGACGTTTGTTTTTAAAACTTTGGTTTCGAGCTTCACTTACAAGTCCACAATCAGTTATAAGCTCAGCTGGGTTTAAACCCAGAGTCTAAAATACAAGTCCAATGAAAGAATTTAAACAAGCCCACACAAAATAAATACAAGCCCACAAATTAAACAAACAAGCCCACAAATAAATTATTACAAACCCAAAATAGAAAAATAAAAAGCCCAAAAAATTGGGTTAATTATTACAAGCCCACAATTAAAAATTTGGAAGCCCACAGGTTGGGTTCTCTCGATGGAATGGGTTTAGGCTTACCTTTTTAGCACAGCCCAGCTGCTCTGATATTGTTGCAAAAACCCAGTTGGGTTTTGGTTCTTTTCCTTGGTGGCGTCCCAGCAGAGGAAAAACAGGTTCAGAACAGCAGGTCCAACAGCAAATGAAGTGAAGCAGATGCAGATGCAAATGCTATGCAGTGAAATGCAAAAATAGCAAAGAAAAACACAGATAAAACACAGCACCAATCCCCGGCAGCGGCGCCAAAAACTTGGCAGGCCTTGAAAGGTGTATAGAAATGAAGCACAATAAAATGGTGGCCTACAGTAATACCGCAAGTGCACGGTCGTCAGTTGTAGCTCGTGCAAGTACGGGTCGATCCACAGAGATTGGGTGTGTTTCGGAAGTGTTTTAGCTAATTGGGTTTCTAGTTTGCTTTAGGCTTAGAAGCCTTTTGGCTTAAATTGGGCTTTGAGTACTAATGGGTTTGAATGCCCTTTGAATGAATTGGGCTTAGTGGGTTTGTCAAAAATAAAATGAACTGAGCTTGGGCTCAGTTATCTTTGAAGTGTAAATGGGCTTTGGCCTTAAACTTAAGCTTTTGATTAAGCCCACAGTTAATTGGATTGGGTTTTTTAACCTTAACCTAAACTGGGCTTTGAGCCTTAATGCAATGGGCCTCAGTGAACTAAACCTTGGGCTTTTGTTTCAGTCAAGAACCTGGGCCTTTGGTTAAGCCTGGATTGGATTGGGCTCAACTTTTGAAGTGAGCTTTGGGCTGCAGGAACTGAAGTAGCAGTGGAGAGCAAAGCAAACAGCAGCAGTGCAAGAGCCACAGAAGTGGATTGGCAGCAGCAACAGCAGCTGAGGCAGGAGGCAGCAGCAGGGGAAAAAGGGAGCAGTACTGCAGCAGCAGCACAAGGCAAGGAGTGGCAGCAACAGGAGGGGAAGCAAATAACAAGGCAAAAACAATGCAAAACAAGAAAACAAAGCTAATGAAAACTAAACAGTGAACACAACACAAAGGAGCAAAGTAAAAATGACACAAAGGCAGGGGAAATGGTTAAGCTAACATGGAGCTAAACTAAGGCACTCTTTTAGAGTGGGAAGAGAGCTAGCTTGCTCATTGTCACTAGTGAGCACTAGTTTCTCCCCACTACTCAAATAACACAATGCAATAGAGTTAAGCAATTACATGGAGTGGGAAGAAAATTAGCTTGCTATGAGCACTAATTTCTCCCCACTGCTCAATCAAAACAGTGCTTTAAAGGCTTCTAGCCTAGCATTCCATCAAACTAATCATCACAAGACAGTGAATTGGAACAACAAATGAACATTTAGCTAACAGTGACAACAACAGTGAACTAACAGTGAGTAACATTGAGTAACATGGCAAACTAACATAACATGGCAAACTAACAGGGCAAAATAACAGTGAGCATAACAGTGAGTAACAGTGAGTAACATTGAGTAACATGGCAAACTAACATAACATGGCAAACTAACATGACAACAAATGCAATTAAGAGTGAAAATGCAACTAACAGGAGCAATGAAAGTTAACAGGAGCATCACATTAAAAACTAACAGTGCAATTTAACATTGGAATTAACCTAACCCAAATTGGGTGGAAACTTGGCTAGTCCAAGAACAAGTTTTAACATCTCATACACATCCCCTTTTATACCCAAATTAGCAAATTAAGGTTTACACCCATTTTCCCCAAATATCTTCACTCAACAGTACAATTAGGGTTTCGAGAAATAATGAAATTAACTCACCCTCTGATGCAATTAGACTCGACCCATGCTTTGGGTATGTCCCCTCTGCTCTTCTGAAGCTTTTCCTGCCCTCAATTTTGACTTCTCCTCGCTGTTGGTGAAACCCTAGCTTCTCACTGTTCTAGCTTGTAGCACCTAGTTAGATGCTAGAAACGAGACAAGGGAGAGACTTGGGATGGAGTGGTGATGTACGGTGTGGTGTGGTGTGGTGGTGGTGTAAGCGACAGCGGCAGAGAGTGGAGGTGGTGGAGTTGCAGGCTCTGCAACTGTCGGGTGTTTGTGGTGAACTGGTTTTGGGAAGATGAGAAGGAAGAGCTCGATGGGATTAGGATTAGGGGTTGTTTGGTTGGGAATAGGGTATGTGTTACTATGGTGTGAGCCGGGATATCAAATTTAGATGTTGGCGAATCTGAGTCACTGGATGCGATGCTGGTAGGTAGATCGGACGGCTAATAGAGAAGCAGTTTGTAGCGACCGTTGGATGTGGAACACAACGAAGTCAACGGTGCTAGATTAGGTTAGGTGCTATAGTGTTGGGCGGAATCATCGGGATTTGATGAACAGGCATAGGAGCGACCGTTGGATTCAACTACCATCTAATCTGAAGGCTTGGAATTTCAGCGCTGTGGTGCTTGGCAGAGACTTCCGATTTTGATGCTCTATGAAGGAGCGACCGTCGGATGCTTCTGAGAACTGATCTGATGGCTGAGAACGGAGGCGCTTTTGTGTGTAGAAAATGAGGTTGTGCGCACCATTCTTCGCGGCTTCCTTGCGTAATTTCTCCCAGCTTTTCACTACTTTTCTGCTCTTTTCGCTCCACGACTCATCCGAACTTTATTTATTACCTAAAAATGCAAAATTAATTAATAAAAATATTTATTCTTGAAAACAATGAAAATACAGAATATGGGATAAAATGTAGAATTAATGCGCAAAAGATGAGTTAAAATGCCAACAAAAAAGGATAAATATATACAATATTTGGCACTCATCATTAACCTACATGGTTTCGTGAAAAACCTAAGGTTAAAGGAGAATCGACTCTAATCGCAACTAGTATATGTTGATGGTGGATTTTCATTTAAGGCTAAAATTGTAAAAGTCAAAATTATGTGCTGACATCTTGTAAAGGATAAAGCCATTAATGAATGATGAATACTTCTTCACTTTACTAATTCACCTAGAATGGATCATGTAGAAAAAAATCCCATATACCCTATGAATTTATAGCATTATCAATTAATGCATGACCAGCCTTGTATTTCCTGTGTTGTTCCCGCAGAACTCTCATTATTAGTGCGACATGACGACTGAGTGTTACTCTCAGAAGAGTAACACGAATCTCCAAGTATTAATAGTGAGGCATGCACGAAATACGCGTACAGACTACATCTCTCAGTGTGTTATACTAACCCGATTGAGCATATTTGAATCTGAACTATCCATATCAGTCTCAGAAACAATCATGACCACACAAGTTGGCCGCACGATTTAACCTGCCTAGACGATCCTCAGCAGGAGCATGCTACTACATTAATGACCACCAGCGGGCCTACTTATGCCCTGGTCGGTCGAATACCTACCATGCCCCCCAAACTACCACCGAACACCAGCCTGAAGTTGGATGTCCAGACTGGTATGGAGCAGCTGGGAGGAATCGTACAAACAAAGGCCGCATATGGAAGTCTCAAGTTCATCACGTCCGTCCAACTTCACCGGCGTGGTTGGACGGCGTGGATCAGCCCAAAGCCGTCCGAACAAGCGCCGTGGTTTACACCGGCGGACCTTCTTCCTACCTGCATGACCGACTCTTCCTTAACCTGACCAGATTGCAATATACAGTTGTCCGAAGTTGTGTCAGCGTGAAGAATTGAGGGTCGCAGGAAAGTCCACTAAAAACCTAAAATTGATCACGACCATCCAACTTCACCAGCACGGTTGGATGGCTTAGATTAACCCTGAGGTGGTCGGACACATACCACCACACTCACCACCGGCCTAATAAGAGCCCGGTACAATCGGCCTCTCCATATGAGGTGTATAACATGTATTTTCGGTTAGCCGAACTAGCTAACACGCGTCCGGCAAAAACCTAATTAGGGTTTATGTTGCAAATCGATCACGAGCGTCCATTTTCTCCTGCTCGGATGAAGGGTCCAGGAATAGACTAAGCAGGTCCGGTGAGTATCAACTTTATCATCGTGGGCCCACCTATCTCCATGCCCGATCGGCCAAGGCAAACCATGGCTGGATGCCTTGGTTCGCACGCCCTAAAAATGGCATGTTGTGCCTCTTTAAAAATTCTTTGTGGCACGAGATTTCTGTCGCGAACCTATCTCAACCACTCCTCTTCACCGGTCGAATTGAGTGGCCTAGATCGCACTTTCACAGGACAGTGAGGTATGGACATGTACACCAGCGTGCCGTCCACACGCATGCCCGGTCGGTCCTGCCAAAAAATGTCCCCAAGCTTGGTTTCGACCAAGCTGAAGAGTGATGCTTGCGCACCTCTTCAAAACCCTAATTCCACTAACGGTCGCAGATGAATATCACAGGATCATATCGTCCGTTCAACTTCACCTGCTTGGTTATATAGCCCTGGTCAGGAGTTAACTGGTCAATGAGGTGTCGTGGTGATTACCATCCGCCACTCTACCACACCATGTGTTCGGCCAAGGGAGAACTTGCCTGCGCATCCTCCAAACCATCACATGAAGATGGCTAGACATGCATCTATTTTAAGACGCTTAAATCGCGACTCACTCCGTTAAGCCTTAAAAACAACGATGCTTTCTCCATATTGAATATATTCAATGCATTACATGCATAGAATTCACACGATTTCATAAATATCGACTTCCTAGATAACTTAGTTATTTAACCTAGCATCACATGCTTTATGTGGGTCCCACGATCCACACACTCGAGACATTAATCATGTCACAAACTGGGGGATACATACTGGGGTATTGGTATGGCGGT
This sequence comes from Papaver somniferum, assembly GCF_003573695.1. NCBI lineage: Eukaryota > Viridiplantae > Streptophyta > Magnoliopsida > Ranunculales > Papaveraceae > Papaver > Papaver somniferum. The sequence continues at coordinate 52,984,859 of NC_039362.1, read as the reverse complement.
TTACAACATGCAGCGCACAACGCGCGATCACAAGAACGTGTCAGGAAGACATGGACGGTTAGTGATGATGGGAGAAGTGGGCAAGACTGATCGTATGACACTAACAAACACAACTCTACTACTCCATCACTACACTTTCTCCACTTCCCATGAGATACGTGGGTAAGGCTCAATGACTTGTACAAATAGGTTCTCCTCCCTATTTTCAGAAGAAGACAACAAAAACCAAGTGTTGATACAATCGTATCCAAACACCAGAACTGATAGCTTACATTCTGCAAGCCAGTTCAGCTTTCTGATACAAGTCATACACAGCCAACACCTTCATAATCTCAACGCCTTCTTCGCTTCCCTCCCTAAGATCAACCCCATCTCCTTCACTTTGTGACCGAAGCAAGTCTGGAACGACCATTTCTTGGTTTAGACCAGAATTGTACAGATTGATTTGTCGAATCACAAGCACTCCCGTGCAGTGCATTTGTTTAGGGTTTAGATTCATTTCTCATTCACACACCCCAAATTACCAAAACCGGCAGAAATAGTTTTCACCCATAAAAAATTGGCGACCACATTGGGAGATTCATCTCTCGGTTGCAAAATTGGATTCTCAATATTCTTGTTCCAACCTTCTCAATTTTGGGATATATCTTGGGTTCGATTCAATCATTAACCTATTCATTCTTTGGTTTTAATCTCGGTCTTCATCTCACGATGTATCCTCGCTCGCTAGATTCTTCGGAAACCATAGAGGATTCAGGTATCATGGGAAGTGTGGCTAGGATGCTGGAGGATGTCCTGGCAAACCAAGCTGGTATCGCTAGGAGGAAAAGCGAAACATTCCGCCTTTTGAACGATATTACAACTCAATTACAAGGAGATTCGGAAAACATTTATCCAGACGGTGTAAGAAACGCTAAATCCTTATCTAGAAGCCATGCCTTCACCGATGAAGATGCAGAGAGAGAGCGTGGCCACAGGGGACTCAGGAGAGAAGAACAACATGGTCCAGATGGCGACAGAGACTCGAGACAACTCCACAGAAGAAAAGACTTTTCCGGGATGCCACAACGTTTGCCGGATAAAGAAAAGGAGACTGCAGCTTACGTAACATTGCTGGAAGATTTATATCTCAAGACTCTTGCTGAAGCTCAGAAGACTTCCCAATCCACAACAACCTTTCAGCCAAGTGAAGAAATGCTCGAGGAGGGAGAAATAAATCAAGGAACACGTGAGTGCAGAGGATGGGAGCGTTCGACTCATTCACCCCGCAATGATATTTTGACGCCTTCCGCATTCCGTCATCCAGTCAAGCAAGCCGCGGATATGATCACACACACTGGTTTTCCAACTCCGTCTCCAAAACGTACTCCACATCAAAACCACAGAGAGACGTCACGACATCCACTAACGCAAGAAAGGATGGACTCAAGATATCCACGTTTCCCACTTCCAATGAAGAATATATTGGAATTGCTGGAGACATGGGTACGAGACGTAGAAGTACAACTGTCGTCTGTATGGCGTCTGCCGACTAATCAAGAAATTACAGACCCGAGGTATTGTTATTATCATCGGTTCCTTCACCACCCTACTAGTGAATGCAACACCTTGAAGCGCATCGTTCAGGAGAAGCTTAATTCAGAGAAGTTGTCTTCCCTGTCTGGAAATTAATGTGTACAGCTTCCTTGAAGAGGTTGCTTGGGAAGTTTCAGTTTCATGCAAATGAGGTTCCAAAGAGCAAGTAAGTTCTATCAAACAATTTTACAAGTAAGATAGTTTTATAATTTACTGGGGACTTGACATCCCACACGGAGAAAGATTTTCAATGATCAAACACCATGTTTGTTTTCCTTCATGCTTTCCTTTTCGCACGATATTTGCAATTTCATATGACATGTATAATCATTCATAACCAAGACGCAAATTCTAGAATAATATCTTTTAGAGAATCAATCGTTCATAAAACTATCTCAAAAAATAAACCAATTCAAAATTCAACCACCTATTAGTTCAAAACCTAAAATCAAATTGTGAAAGGAAATCCCCACAATCACTCAAAACGCATCTAAAGAAAGAACACAAGTAGGCGGTACGAATCCTTCAAGGAAAGTCCTTCAGCAACAACTCGTCCTTCTGGGCAAGAGTGATTTTCATCCTTTGGAGCGCGGCCTGTTTCAGCTTTAACTCCTTAGACAAATTTTCAACCTCTTCTTCCTGGCGAGCAATACAGTCTGCAGAAGGAACTTCGTCTTGCAGTTTCTGAAGCTCTTGGATTTCAGAAAACCCCTTGAAGAACCAAGGAGCGTTGAAATCATACTGCACAAACACGTTTAGGTGGCACTTCCAGTCTTCAATCATCTCCTCAGAAACATTGCGACCGGTCGTGACACTCATCCCGTGAATGGAGAATAAAGCTTCTCGGACGCGGTTGACCAATGCAAGGCGACTTTTGAGCTTCGTGGTGGTAGCAATGTGCCCATGCTTCTTCCATATCACCGTGTATAACACCTCAAACTGATCCGACACACTGAATCCCCCAACCAACACATGACCTGCATGAGGGGTATCGAAGGGAGGATCGAATATAACACCAGGAACAACAAGTTGCATTACCAATGCTTCACCAGTCACAAGAGGCATTTCAGAAGAAGTCACCATGACGGCTTCATCATTTGGAACCTGCTCAGGAAATTCTTTAAGGGGAGCCGTCTCAACAATCGCAGATGTTGCTTCTGCTGCATTCCTCCTAATGTTTGCTTCACTCTGAAGGATGATTTCTATCACAGCCTCATCTACAAGTTCAACAAAACGCTCTGACACATTGCCGTTCTGGGAAACACTTCCTGCATCAACCACTGAGCCTGCATCATCCTTTTCATCATCGCCAAGAGGATCTGTATCGCCAGACTTCTCATGAAGACCAGCGTTGCCAGACCCCTAGTTCTGAATACGTGCCAATCTTTTGAAAATGTTTTCTTCCGAGATCCCCTGATTCCAAACAAGAATCACCTTTAGAAGAAATTACTCTGGAAAGATAAAGGAGTCGACAGAAAAGGATTTTAAAAGTACCTGCATATTTGAAGAATTAAAAGCCACGGAACTGCATGCTTGTTTCTTAGACCTCAATCCTGCTTGGGGACTGCAGTCATCAGCTCTGGTTCGTTTACCTGGGAGCGCCTTCAACCGAAAATGCTTTTTCAAAGTTTCAGAAGATGGTTCGCCGTGGGGAACTGTTACAACATCCTCCGAGAACTCCTGGAAAGCTAATAATTGTGTCCTCCAAATTTCCTTATACTTGCTGGTACCGTCGTATTTCTTCCGATGGGAAAGAAAGGAAGGCTCTGCACTGACGAAAACGTGTCAGCATTAAGAATATCCGGGAAAAGTTCTTTTGGAGCCTCCAACGGGCGAAGAAATGGAACACCCTAGTCAAATCCCATTTGACGAGAAGCTCTGTCAATATTGTACGGAGTCACATTAAATGCTTCGTCAAATAAAGACGGGACATATCCTGGAATGCAGCTTCGCAAGTAAATGAGTTCTCCAAGACTTGCTGTTTCACCATCAGTACGTAGCACGACATCAGGAACATTAGAAAAAGTCTTTGGTTGAACAATGAAGGGATGGATCGGTCCCCATGGACGAAAATCTATGGATAGCACATTGTCAAAGACATCCACGAGCTTCACACCTGTTTTGGGACGTCTCTTCTGCCAACGAAGTATTCTCGAACCACCATACAAACTGCTGAGTGAAGTTGCAGCAACAGGAGCATAGATTTTGAAATGTTCCCACAAAAACGCCTGAAGAAAAGCGATGTGGATATGCGACTCCACCTTCTTATACCCATTGGAAACATGCATATCCGTTGCTAAGGCGTCCAGATGAGAATACAGTGATCTAAGAAACAAGGCACCTAGGGGAAGGACCTCACCTTTTGCCAGCCTTATAGCAAACATAACAAGATCACCTCTTATAGTCTTCCTTCCAGAACCGTCATCAAATATGTCTCTGGATAACCACAAAGACAGGAATGCAATCACGCTGAGCTCGTCTTCCAACTCCTGACCGGGTTTCGGGTCTGCAGGAGACCACTCCGACACCTACCAAGTGTAAAAGCATTTCGTGTATTTATTCTCCTTCTCCGGATCATCGAATTCTCCCGCCTTTCGAAGTATAGCATTATAATCACGACGTTATGCATCAGAAAGTTTATAGAAGAAGCTTCCAGCGACAGGCAGGTTCATCAATGCATCTACGCTTTCCAGAGTAATGGTCATCTCCCCCCATCTACATATGGATGTATGAGTAGAGGGACGCCACCGAGAAATGAAAGTGATCAAGCCTGCAACATCTTTCTTAACTTGAAGAATGGCGGATGCCATGACCGCATCAAGGATTTGCGCTTTGATCAAATTAGCCTTAATACTCTTATTATTCAGCATGCGTCTCATCCATCCTTCATAAGGACCCAGCAGGGTATGACAAATCTTGAAGTCAATAGGTGAAGGTGGATACTCATTTCTCCGAAGATAGAATCTCATCACAAGTGCTGAAGAAGAGGATGGATCAGCTTCCATATTTTCTGAACAAGAGAGCAGGATTATCTTGTGAGAAGGATGCTTTCTAATGTTAGGAAAAGGCACGGTGAACAACTCATCATCTATGTTTGGCATATCTTTGAAATTGTCAACACTCCCTGACTTGGCATCATCATTATCCCCAGAAGACATCTTAAGAGGAGCCCTTTTGTTCATTCTACAATAAAAGGCAGGGGAGTCAGTACTTGCATGAAAACGCATGGGATGTGTAGTCACACACGACAGAACACACATTCACGTTGGAGTACACAAGGCTGGAACAATCATACAAGCAAGGCTGGTATTGGGTCCAAACAAGGCTGGTATTGAGCCACGTCATCAAACGAGGCCGGTGTTGGTAAGTCCACGAAGCCGGTCGAGATTACAGGGCTAATATCCCCAAGAAAGACTGATATCACGTCAGTCAAACAGGTATTGGGCCACGCAAACAAGACTGATATCATGACAGTAGGCTGGTGTTGGGTCACGTCAAGCCGGTATTGGTCATCAAGGTCACAAGTCTGGTGTTGGGTCACGTCATGCCAGTATTGGTCATCAAGGTCACAAGTCTGGTATTGGGCCACGCAAGTCGGTATTGGTCAGGACCGATCAAGGTCACAAGTCTGGTACTGGGCCACGTCAGCAAGCAAGACCGGTCAAGGTCACGAAGTTGGTATAGGGTCGATGTTCAATCAGGCGTACATAGTGGGACTCACGTTCAATCGAGCATATATGGTGGGGCCCGCATTCATTTGCACGTATTATAACACGGTTTTCTTTATTTATGGGAGTCGTGTCTACGAAATTCAAGCCAAGGGTTTTTCAAGCTATAACCTAAAAGCTAGGTTTTGCATGCAACAATGGAAAAAGAAGCAAAAACAACATATTCATGGATTCACGGCTTGTTTTACTAAACAATCCTAGCAATATCGGCGGTTTTGCTATCAATTTCATCAAAAATTAATCATATGAAGAAGTTTCGTCGACGATGAGATGTTTTTATCAAGAGTGGAAGAGGTTTACCTAAGAACTAGGGTTTTACCTCTCAAAAAAAAAAATGTGAAAGCAAGGAAGGATGAAGTACCTACCTCATACACGTGCGGCAGCAGCAACGAAGTCTGGCAGCAAAGAGCGACGGCGGCAGTAGGTCTGGCGACGTCAACGGCGGAGGGAACGGCGATGGAAGTCGCGGACGGGAGCTTCTAAACAAAAAAAAAATATGTGAGAAAAGAAAAGGTTCGGTCCCCTTTTATAAACAAATAATTGGAAGAATCCCAATGGAAAAAGGATTCCTCTTTTGATTGGATTCCTCTTTTGATTCAAACGCCCAAAGAAGGAAACCGGTCCCACCAAAAGAGTCCATGCTTGCAACGGCGGCGTTCACATGGACAATTACTAACGGTCAAAGTTCTTTCGGGTAAACTTCCTTTAACTTGTCTTTCTCATATATGTATGTCACCATTGCATGCATATCCCGCAATAGTGTAACCATTATGCACTAGGCAGGGGACTTAATGTTGATGGTGGATTTTCATTTAAGGCTAAAATTGTAAAAGCCAAAATTATGCGCTGACCTCCTGTAAAGGATAAAGCCATTAATGAATGATGAATACTTCTTCACTTTACCAATTCACCTAGAATGGAGCATGTAGCAACAAATCCCATATACCCTATGAATTTATAGCATTATCAATTAATGTATGACCAGCCTTGTATTTCCTGTGTTGTTCCCACAGAACTCTCATTATTAGTGCGACATGATGACTGAGTGTTACTCTCATCAGAGTAACACGAATCTCCAAGTATTAATAGTGAGGCATGCACGAAATACGCGTACATGCTACATCTCTCGGTGTGTTATACTAACCCGATTGAGCATATTTGAATATGAACTGTCCATATCAGTCTCAGAAACAATCATGACCACGCAAGTTGGCCGCACGATTTAACCAGCCTATACGATCCTCAGCAGGAGCAGGCTACTACATTAATGACCACCAGCGGGCCCACTTATGCCCTGGTTGGTCGAATACCTACCATGCCTCCCAAACTACCACCGAACACCAGCCTGAAGTTGGATGTCCAGACTGGTATGGAGCAGCTTGGAGGAATCGTACAAACAAAGGCCGCCTATGGCAGTCTCAAGTTCATCACGTCCGTCCAACTTCACCGGCGCCCAAAGCCGGTCGAACAAGCGTCGTGGTGTACACCGACGGACCTTCTTCCTACCTGCATGACCAACTCTTCCTTAATCTGACCAGATTGCAATATAAGATTGTCCGAAGTTGTGTCAGCGTGAAGAATTGAGGGTCGCAGGAAAGTCCACTAAAAACCTAAAATTGATCACGACCATCCAACTTCACCATAAGAGGTGGTCGGACACATACCACCACACTCACCATCGGCCTAATAAGTGCCCCGTACAATCGGCCTCTCCAGAAGAGGTGTATAGCATGTATTTTAGGTTGGCCGAACTAGCTAACACGCGGCCGACAAAAACCCTAATTAGGGTTTATGTCGCAAATCAATCACGAGCGTCCATTTTCTCCTGCTCGGATGAAGGGTCCAGGAATATACTAAGCAGGTCCAGAGAGTATCAACATGATCATCGTGGGACCACCTATCTCCACGCCCAATCGTCCAAGGCAAACCATGGCTGGATGCCTTGGTTCGCACGTCCTAAAGATGGCATGTTGCGCCTCTTTAAAAATTCTTTGCGGCACGAGATTTATGTCGCGACTCGATCTCAACCACTCCTCTTCACTGGTCGAATTGAGTGGCCTAGATCGCACTTTCACAGGACAGTGAGGTATGGACATGTACACCGGCGTGCCGTGCACACGCATGCCCGGTCGGTCCTGCAAAAAAATGTCCCCAAGCTTGGTTTCGACCAAGTTGAAGAGTGATGCTTGCACACCTCTTCAAAACCCTAATTCCACTAAAGGTCGCAGATGAATATCACAAGATCATATCGTCCGTTCAACTTCACCTGCTTGGTTATATAGTCCTGGTCAGGAGTTAACTGGTCAATGAGGTGTCGTGGTGATTACCATCCGCCACTCTACCACACCATGTGGTCGGCCAAGGGAGGACTTGCCTGCACAGCGTCCAAACCATCACATGAAGATGGCTAGACATGCATCTATTCTAAGACGCTTAAATCGCGCCGTTAATCCTTCAAAACAATGATGCTTTCTCTATATTGAACATATTCAATGCATTAATGCATAGAATTCACACGATATTTCATAAATATCGACTTCCTAAATAACTTAGTTATTTAACCTAGCATCACATGCTTTCTGTGGGTCCCACGATACACACACTCGAGACATTAATCATGTCACAAACTGGGGGATACATACTGGGGTATTGGTCTGGCAGTTTACAGCGTGCAGCGCACAACGCGCCATCACAAGAACGTGTCAGGAAGACATGGACGGTTAGTGATGATGGGAGAAGTGGGAAAGACTGATCGTGTGACACTAACACATGAAACTCCACTACTCCATCACTCCACTTTTTCCACTTCCCACGAGAGACGTGGGTAAGTCTCAATGACTTCTATAAATAGGTTCTCCTCCCTATTTCCAGAAGAAGACAATCGTATCCAAACACCAGAGCTGATAGCTTACATTCTGCAAGCCAGTTCAGCTTTCTGATACAAGTCATACACAGCCAACACCTTCATAATATCAACACATTCTTCACTTCCCTCCCTAAGATCAACCCCATCTCCTTCACTTTGTGACCGAAGCAAGTCTGGAACGACCATTTCTGGTTTAGTCCAGAATTGTACAGATTGATTTCTCGAATCACAAGCACTCCCATGCAGTGCATTTGTTTAGGGTTTAGATTCATTTCTCATTCACACACCCCAAATTACCAAAACCGGCAGAAATAGTTTTCACCCACAAACAGTATCACACAGGAGGTGTGGGGATTAGGTTTCCCAGTTGCTAGAGTTCTCCCTTATATAGTTTTCAAATCAGGGTTTGCAATCTAAGTTACCTTGGCAACAAAGCATTCAACATTCACCGTTAAATGAAAACCTGATTAGATTCAAGATAATATCTTTCAACCGATAGATCGAACTTAGCTTGTTATACACAAATGAAATGTACTTTCATTTAGGTTTGAGTAACCGTACCTAAACGTGTACACTAGGTTGGCTCAGCAGTATTAAACAAAGTTAGATATATGAACACTCTCATATCAACCTTATTCATCTTAATCACAACTAGTTCAAATGACTCAAATGAAACTAGTTATAGAGTTGTTCAATTGCTATATTCTCATAGAAGTATACAAGAATACAATTAAAGCAAAATCGGTTTGATTGACTCGAATCAATTCATGAACATTATAGCCACGGTTTGCAAAGAATGCATTCCTTATTATATAAATATATTAGTTCATGAACAAACCGATTTTAGAACTTTAACCACTCAAGTATGCAAACGGGTACGCATACTTAAGTAGCCGGTCTGAGTTTGGGTTCGCCAGTATGCAAACGGGTACGCATACTTCCAAACACAACAGAAATTCCCGGACCCAAACCTTACGCCAGTACGCGTACCAGTATGTGTACTTAGGTACCCGGACTTTCACAAACCAACAGGTACGCATACGGGTATGCATACTATGGTTCCCGGACATGGATTACATATATGCAAGTACGCATACTATGCTTATATCCAATTGTTCTAAACTCTATTTGAATCATTGAAACATTCTTAGAGGATGATAATAGCTGTTTCCACGAACTATTAGCATCAAACCAATTTTCAAGTTATTGACATAATCATGACGAAACATTCCAAGTCTACACCAAATGATTGTATCCCACAAACCATGTAAGATGTTACTCGGCGATTTTCACATGATCATCTTTTGACTTTCTTCAAGAATATAAGATGAACTTGGTTGAAGCAAATCTTACCAACACATATTTCGAGAAATATGTAAGCGAGTTAAACTCAGCTCGAAATCTCAAATATGCATAATCGAATACTACATAGTAATACGATTTTTGTCTCAATATAGGATATAAAGTAGAAATAGACTTTACAAGTGATAGATGAGTTTCCACATACCTTTTGTTGATGAAGTTCCACAAGCTCTGCTTAGTAGTTCTTCGTCTTCAATTGATGAACGTCGTGAATTCTAATGCTCAACTACACAATCTATCTTAGTCCGAGACATCACTATAAGTATACTAGAAATCAAGACTTATAGTTTTTATCACTAACATTGACAAACAAGCTTGAGATAGCAACGCTTGAGAGTTCGACCGAGCAGTGCTCTAACAGCTGAAAGCGTTATAATTTCCACGGTGACTCAAAGTTTTACATGGTTGTTGGATCTGATGGGTGGTGGATAGAAAGTGGTGCTTGGCGCCATTGTTGTTTTGTTAGGTCCATATATAAGAGTTATGCAGAAATCAAGGATAACAAAGTTTTGTTGGGAGACTCCCACACCACTATTGTGAAATGTTCTTGTTAGAGCACTGCTCGGTTGAAATCACGAGTTTTGTTATCTTAAGCTTGTTGTTAACGTTAGAGAAACAAAACTATATCTTGATTTCTAGTCTACTAAGTCATGTCTCAGACTAGGGATAAAAGTTGGTAGTTGAGTATCAGACACCACTGAATAACCCTCGAAGACTGAAGATTGACGGATACATTTGTTGAACTTCATCAACAAGTTATGTGAAGACTGAACCATTCTATTTAAGCTTTACCATTATATTTTTATGAGATTATATCGTATGGCTTCTAGTAAATTTATTGGAATGAAAAAATTTCGAGCCAAGCTTGTTTTGTTAAACATCTCGAAATATGACTTAAGAAATGGATGTTCATTGATCCTTAGCAACTTTAGTTCAAAACAATTTATTGTTCAATAACTAATGTTGTGGGTCATTTGAAAACTACCTAAGTGTTGATATTTATATCTATGGCATTTGGGAAGGTTTCAAACAGCAAATTGATTTTTCCATAACTATTGAAACTTGGGCTTAGATAAGCTTGGGAAACCACTTCGCAAACCATTAATATCTGATGTTCGAAATATAGGAAGGTTGGCGAACCAGTTCGCAAACCATAAGGTTCTGAATGGGACAATTTACGAATTGGGATGATCTGAATTTGTGAAATAGCCAGCGGTTCGTCAACCCAGTTCACGAACCATAAACATTTAAATTTTGGGTAGCAGGACAGTTTACGAACCGTAGCACCCTAAATTCACAAACTGGCTAGCTGTTCACAAACCTTGTCAGTGAATATTAGCAGATGCTCATAGACTTTAAAAAAAAAATATGCTTAACATTGTTATGACTCTCATAAACACCTTTAAGACATTTATGATCACTAAAACACCTTGTGTATGTGCATCATGATTTAAATCTTAAGTATTTATATGAACACGATATTGCTTATCAGCTTGAAAGGCACATTTGCCAAGAACTATCATTATTCACGGTTCACGTACCCGGGATACTGTTACTGTGTATATTTTTCTATGTGATTTCAAGACAAACTTCTCATATGCTTACTTGAAACCCTAATTAGAGTTTCATCCAAACAGAGAAAGTGTTTGCTTGAATCTCAGGTTATCTTAGCTAAAATTATAAGCAACCGTTAGTCTTGAGCATCTATAAATAGAGACACTCATTCAACTGGGAAATTCAATCCCTGATACTTTATGTCCTAGTTAATTGCTAAAGGCATCCTTTATTGACCTAGGTTTCCTATGAGAAACATAATTAGGCTAATGACTGAAAGACTTCACTTAGGGATTCATGAAGCTAGGTCCGAATATCTTTACCTTGATAGTTCGTGTATCCTGATCTTGCTCTTTCTGTTATCGATGTTTTCATAATCTCTTTCAGTAGTGTGATAGGTAAAACTCGTAAAGTTCTTTTCGTCTCAGACTTTGTGATTTCTCAAGATAGATATCTAAAAACTATTTTAATTAATTAGTTCACGATTGTTCTTGAGAGGTGGTTAAGAATCCAGTATTCTCGGCTAACTGAGTGTAAGTGTTCCGGATTTATGAGGTTTGCTGGTTTTGTCTATTGCAAATGGATTTCCAAGCCTTGATTTTTGATCTAAAGGGACATCAAATAGGCTTATTTGTTAGAGGCAGATTGGTATCAGAAGTCCTTACTTAGGATAAAAAAACTCTTAGGATGTAAATGACGTCAGCTTAGGGAATCAATTGTGCAGAGCCTTGCGAGGTCTAAGAGACGTAAGCAGTGTGACTATAACTGAATGGCTTGGAGGGTGAATTCGGTCTCAACTACGTTCCAGTTTGAAGTCTAATAGTAGGCTAGTGTATGTAGAGGCTTAATATAGTTTGGTATTCATATATGGACGAGGTCCCTTGGTTTTTATGAAGTTGCAGTTTCCTCGTTAACAAAACTCCTGGTGTCTTGTGTTTTGCCTTTTCTGTTATCTTTATAATAAGATTTAAAAAAGTAGTGCGTATTCAATTCCAGTAGATACGTTCATATAATTAATATCAATTACGAGACAAGTTTCTTGTAGAATTCATATCTTGAAAGATATGTTCATACTTGACAGAATTCAAATCTAAATATATCGGATACGACTAGATTGATCTTGGATATTTATTTTTGAGATCGTCCAAGTAAGTACTCTTCTTAACAATCAGGTTCACGGATTCCATTGTTTATACTTTCTGATTGAGAAGAGATAGAGATATAAACTCTACATACGTATTTTCAAGGATCATTAAGTTGGTATACTTGCAATTGTATTAGATTTTGTCCGTACAGGTTGCCGAACGAGAAAGTTGGTGGTGTACTTGGTATCCTCATTTTCAGTTCTGGTACGGTATAAGTGAAGTTTACTTCTAGGAAGACATTTATACTAAAAGATGTCCTTCACACTCCAGAAATGAGAAAGAACCTGTTTCCGGCTATTATCTCAACAAGGCTGGGTTGTATCAAACTGTTGGATCTGATATTTACACAATTACTGAAAACAAAATGTTTGTAGGAAAAGGTTATGCTACTAATGGAATATTTAAGCTTAATGTTGAAATGAATAAAATTGCATTTTCTTCTTATATGGTGTGTACTTTTAATGTTTGGTATGCTAGATTTGTCACGTGAACAAAAGATCAGTAGATACCATGACCAAGTTAGGTCTATCCATGCATGATTTTTTCAAATAACTCTGTAGTCAATAAAAGATAACCAAGAGTTCTCATTAATTTGTTTTTAGAGAATCCGAACCTTTAGAGTTAGTGCATTCTGATTTATGTGACACTGAAGGTTTATTAATTAGAAATGGAAAAAGATATATCATGACTTTTATGGATGATTTTTATAATTATACTTACATAACTCATAAGAATGAAGCTACTGAAAAATTTAAGGTTTTTATTGCTGAAGTTGAAAGTCAATTTGGAAGGAAAATTAAGAGATTTCGTAGTGATAGAGGCACTGAATATGATTCTAAATCATTCACCGATTTTTTTTGAATCTTCTGGAATTATACATGAAATAAATGCTCCTTATTACCCTGTAATGAATGGAAAAGATGAAATAAAGAATCGTACTTTTACGACTCTTGTGACTGCATGTTTACTTAGTTCTAGCTGGCTCTCATTAGTGGGTGTGTTATGTTTTTTATCATGTTACGAATTGAAAAACAAAAATTTCCCCCATATGTACTTTGGAAAAACAGAAAACCTAATGTTTCTTAATTTAGAGTATAGGGTTTTTTGGCTTATGTTCATATTCCTGATCCTAAAAGATCAAAGTTATCTAGTAAATCTTATGAATGTGTTTTTGTTGGGTATGCTCAAAATAGTAAAGCTTATAGATTTTTTGATCTTAATAACAAAGTTATTACTGAATCTATTGATGTTGTTTTCTTTGAAGATAGATTTCCTTTTAAATCTAGAAATAATGGGGGTTGTCCACCTAGTGTTGTACCTAGTTGTTGATGGGTGAAAACGATTTGCAGGATTTTTTAGGAAAAGTCGAAGAATGTGCAACAGGCGGATCCTCAATTGAGAAAATTTCCTAAACCTTTAACAGATGCACTGCACGTGAGTGCTTTGAGTTTGAGAGATCAATCTGTATGATTCCGTCCTAAACTAAGACAATGGCCGTGTAAGGACCTGTAAGCACGTCAACGCTATTAGACTAGGCAAGAGACGATTTAGCCGTTAATAACCCGATTAATTAAATATGAACAATAATTAATAAAAATAATCTAATAATAATAATTCGGAAATGAAATTAGCACCATTGGAAAGATCTCGAAAAGTTACATGAAATGGACTACAAAAATGTGCAAATCGGATACCGGACGAAGAGGATATCGCACTCGGAAACTTGGGTGTTGAAGTTTGACTAGTGTCAACCGGCATTGACTCTTCCGTTGATCGGCAACCTTACCTGACTTTGATCATTGACCTATCATTGGAGTGGACCTTTGATTAGCAAATAAGTCATCCCTTAGCATTATATAAGGGTTAGCCATGGTAAAGGTATAATAAGGGTGTAATTTAATTAATTTATTTAATTTTGAAAGTAAATCAGTGGGAAGTTTATCTTCTTATAGTTTTGTTTCATAGAGTAGCTTGGTGTTGATCTTTGGTGTTGTTTTGAAATCGAGTCATGAGAGAGTAAGGTGGTGGTGGTGTTATTAGAATTTTAGCAGTGGAAATATATAGAACTAGGATAGTTGGGAACAATTAAGTAGAGTTCTTTTGAATTATTTTGAGAGACAAGGATAAGGAGAATAATGTGATGATGATAGAAATTTATAAGAGAGTTTACATCTGTAGATGGGATTAGGTAGATGGTTTGATATGTAAAACTAATGAGAGCATAGTTTAGATAGGAATCTAATGAGAAGCTTGGTGATGGTGTTCTTGATGATAAAAGTTGATGGTGATGATCAAGTTTATGGGACTAGGATACAATCAACCTTAAGCTAAGGTAATCTTTTTATATTATTCTTGTATGGTTATTAAGGTTTGGGTTTGCATTAGATATGAAAATAGCTTAGTAACAATTATGTTCTTAATTTGTAAAATCTATGATTTTATGCGAATTGCTTATGTTCCCTGGCCAACATGTAGAGACTTAAATAGGTATCTTAGAGACCGAAATAGATGTATCTATATTCATGTAAGTTGTAGGTCAATGAATGGTGATTATGTGCATATGAAGTTTGTTCAATTCCGTTGAGTATAGGGTGAGATATCGATGTCGGAAAATTAGTCGTCGCAGCTGATTCTGTGTGTAATCAGTCACGAGGGTCCGTAAGTTTGATTACTTTTATATAGGTTAGAGTTTGAACTAGAAAGTATGCAGTAAACCAAACTTGTGTAGGATTATTCCGTCATTCTAAAGAGCCTAAGTTTGATAATTTTGGATGTACAGTGAATCATAGAGAGACCTGGCAAGTTGACTACTTAACCTGATTAGTGTGCTCCCACACTTGGAAATATTTGTGATGTTTTGGTGAAGAAGATGACCGAGTCAGACCATCTGACTCGGTGTGAGTCAGACTAAGCGGGTCGTGGACCGGGTGAAAGGGGTCGGATCGTGGGTTAGCCGATGGGTCAGGTTATGGATTTTGGGCCGGGTTAGCGGACCGTCTCGGGTCAGGCCCAATGGGCTTGGGCTTGGTGCCAGAATTCTTAATTTAGGTTTTTGGACTACTTCTAGTCCGAATTAGATTTCGGTTCCTTCTGTAAAGTTGTAGGGTTTTTCGAGGGCTTTCCGATGACACCAAATGTGACCGTATTTGGACAAGTAGATATTGTTTTATCCTAAAATTACTTATTACTAAGTTATAGAATTGAACCATTAATAAAACTAGAACTGTTAGTTATTTGACTTAGCCTATAACTAGTGACTTGTAGAATATTATGTTATGAATCTTGTATGATTTTATTGGATAAATTCTTAGAGTGCTTGTGTGATTAACAGTTAGTCTTTATTAACAACGATCGATTCAAAGGACGAACCAGTGGATCTTGAGGTAGGCATGGCTTATCATCAAATCAGGTGGGAACTCTGTAACCTTCTTGTAATCGTTAAGTTTCTTTTCATTTGCGAGCATTATGAGTCTTTATTACTTTTGGCATATTTGTGTGTTTCACTATCTATGTAAATGCTTGTGTGTTTCTTGATGTGCGTGTAATATGTGTTGTATGATTTCCCCGCAAGGAGTGTCTGTGATTCCCCACGGCTCTTGGCTAAGTTAAGTATGGCGGCTTCTTCCGCGTTTCAATATATTAGTAGGGCGTCTTCTTCCCCGTTTCGTTATTATATATACTATTTTATTTTGGAGAAATCACTCGTGTGCATTTTATACTTGTTTGACTAACTTTCCGATCTTGATGGTAATATTCTGAATCATGGTTTGTCTGGGCACTCTGTGTGGACAATGTTATTATTATTGATTATAGTTGCTCTTGTGTCGTCTTCTCCAATGAGTTTGGCGAGGTTAGAGTGACACCTGCTTCATGATGTATAATTATTTGAATGATTAGTTTCTTCTTGTTTCTTTTAATTTTTATTCATTTATAACCGTGAAGCATGTTAGTGATTACTTGAGAGTTACATATTTTCATTGAGCACCCTTTTTGGATGATGTGCTCACTCGTTCCCACTTCAGTATTTTCAGTTATCAGAAGAGATGATTGCGGGTGAAGATATTCGTTTCCATAGTTTATAACTTTAGCAGATTAAGATCGATACATATCTTTTACATATATGTATTCCTTGTGTATCTGTAAAACAACACATTAATGTATTCAGATCACCTGAGAGATTCTCATTTACAAGTTAACAGAGAGATTGGGTTAATTTAGTTCACTTTATGTAATTACGATTCTTAAATCTATATTTTAGATTTGTTGATTCAATTAGGGTGTAATCCCATTAGCTAAGAAGGTTTAGTAATTGGGGCCAAGAAGGTTTGGTAATTGGGGCATCACAGGCCGTTTCATAGTCCATCCGGTCACTAAGAGGGATGAGGGTCGTGTAGCGCCCCAAAGCTAACAGCTGACTGATCTAAGAGATTAACTAAATAAAGAGGCATTAAGGATCTAAAAAACTTACTTAAACATTCAATTAAGAAATCTTCTACAAAACTTAACCCCAAAAACTAGCCCCTCTCTGAAATATATACAATAACTCCTCTCAAATGATACATATATAATAGTCATTTGGTTTGCAAACATAATAAATATAGCAGAAGTTAACTAATTAACGAAGTCAACTCCTCGAAGCTTCCGCTGCGCAACTCTGATCTATCTCTGAAACTGAAAGTGGGAATGGTGAGCACATCATCCCTAAAGGGGTGCCCCGTAGGAATAACATTTAACTTTTAAGTAATCATTAGCATGATTTGTAAAACAATACATGTTTTCCCAAACATTAAAAGACAACCAAACCTCTGAAATAAACAATCATGTGTATGGACCTAAACTCATTCTTTAGTTTCCGCGGTGACATTTACATACCTGATAACTTTCTGTGGCGACATTTACACACTGTAATATTGATGACCATTACCACCTAGATAGTCTGTGGATGACTGTACACACCCATAATATTGATGCCAATTCCACACCGAATAAAGCACAAAAGTAAAATAACGAAGGAGTGTATCCTACATACCATAGTTGGAAATTCTCATTTCCCAAATACAATCATAAAGACAAACAAAGCATTGCAATTCCTTTCCAAGCAATGGAAAGATTAAAAGAATCAGCAGTACTTTCGGAATTTAAATAAAACAATGCATGAAATACACAATCAGGCAATGCATGAATTTGTTAAACATAAACTTTTGTAAAGGAAAACAATAATAATCACAAAAGAGCTAAATTTAAATTCTCACCTCTTTTGATGACAAGCCACGCCTACCTCGAGATCCACGATCCACTGGTTCATCCTTTGAATCGATCGTTGTTAATAAAGACTAACTGTTAATCACACAAGAAGTTTAAGAAACTAGCCAAAATAGCTCACACAAGAATCATACAAGTCTAACTAATGGTTCTAGACCCATTATGGTATCTCATTCTCTATCTTTAACATAACTAAGAGTTTACTAATCCAATTAGGTTGATTTTATAGTCCGTTAGCCAAGTCTTAAGAATATCTACAACTTTGTAGAAGGAAACAAAGGCTAATTCAGACCATAAGGGTCTAACTCATGTTTAATAGAAATCTGGCTCTAAGCCCAAGTCCATTAAACCCGTCCCATTAAGCTAAGGCCCGGTCCATTTGGTCAACAAACGGTCATTAACAGTGTCTACTAATGGTCAATCGTCAGTCAAAGTCCAATGTCAAATGGTCCTGGTCAAATGGTCAACTGAGTCAAACCTATTCAACTCAGTTTAAAAAGGTTAACTCAACTCAGTCAGATAACTAAGTCAGCTAAAAGAAAACGAATCAGACTGACTAAGTTCAGTCAGACAAGCCATAGGTTCTTACCCATCTGCAAACATCAGTTCAACTTTAATCTATTTCATTACAACAAAACATTCTTTTCAATTTATAACTCTAAATTGATTCACAAAGGCAATACAGTTTACCTTGATCTGCAATTGCAGGCTTTCACAAACTACTGCCATTTCAACAATACAACTACTCATTTTCCATATCACTTCACTTACAACAGTTCATAAATCCCCTAATTCACATATTTAAGCTTCAACTCAGATAATATTGTCCATCTGCAATACCTACAAACATTCATCCATCACCTGACTATAATTACAAGCATAACTCAAGCTCAATTGTCACTGCAACGCCATTACCAACAGCTATACTCTCTAAACCTTCTCCAGTTATTAATTCCCATGTAATTTCAACACAAGCCTGAACTATAATCAAACTCCATCTGCATCAGTTTCATACATTCTATACACACTCATTCATGTAACCAAACTCTCAACACAACCACCTGTATACCCTCAACTTTTAAACCATTCACCATTCTTCAATTGCATTACACTACACAGACAACGCCACCATCTCTAGCCACTCATATCCCCTGCAACTTTTAAGAACATTTCCCAGCTTCGACACATCCTCCTCACATTCATTCATCTAATTTCCATTTCTCTAAACTCAGTCCATCACAAACACATCTTAGTGTTCATTATCATAACAACTTGAAATACCAGTTCTATCACACATGCATCTTAATTCTTAATTCAATTATCAATCACATAAACTCATTCAATAAAATTGAATAGCTAAGATAAAACATCTCAGGGAATAATTACCTCAAATGGTTCCACTCTACAGTTATCTCAATCTCAGCTTCATTAGACTTTCGTCTACATCTCAGTGTCACAATTCTCCTTGAAATTCATCTCAATACCAGCTCTTAAGATCAATCCATGTACCATCTCAACCCATACCAATTTCCCTGTAATTCAAACACAAACCTAATTCATAACTACAACTTCATACTCCATATCATCTTCAGTTCCTCACAATAACTTCATTCACATCCTTTTTTTGCAGGTTCTGTATCATCCGTTTGAATCAACACCACCACCATCATCTTTGTTCTCAGAACACAAAACCCATCTCTAATCTTCTCCCTAAGATATCGATTTCATCTTTGAATTCTTCCGTTAATCCTAAAACTTGGTTCAATCATCAAAACAACTCCAAAGCTTCAATCAAACGTCTACCCATGATTCAACATCTAACAACAGTTTCATAATTCAACTCTTAATCTTCTCAGAATAATTATCTTATGAAACCCTAACTTCAGAATACAACAACAATCAGTTCTTCTCCTCCCGATCCAATTCAACCAGAGAATCAGTATCTCCACTTTCGATTCAACTTACTATCAAGCTTCTATGAACTTCTTACAAGATTTATGCTCAATCCCCTTGATTGGGATCGACAGAGAAGAGGAAGAGAAAAAGAGAAATAACAGAGAAGAAGAAGAAGAAGAAGAAGGAAGAAGGAAAGAAGAAGAACGAGAAAGAAAGAGAAAGAAGAAGTCTGAATGAACTTATCTGCTCGACTGGATCCGATAAGGCCAAGGACAAATGATAAAGGCACCCAAAAAAATTGATACGGGAAGCTAAGTCGGTTGAGCTTCAAAAAGTCTATTTTTCCCTTCATACAAATCAGATGAAATCTTCTTCGTCTGGTATCCAATTGACACGTTCGAGTAGTCCATTGCACGTAAATTTTCGAGACCTATCTAACGATACTAGTTTCGTATCTAAATCGTTGTTATATTAGTTTATATTAATTAAGGTTCGTCTCTAATTAATCGAGTCATTAGCGGTTGATTCGTCTCTTGACTTGTTTATTAGCATTGACGAGCTTGTGGGTCCTTACAGGTCGATCTGTAAAAGGGAAGATGAGATGTGTGTGAGATCAATGATGATTGAAGGATTGTGGATGTGTTGGAGACTTCTGCAAGTTATATGAACCGTCAGTAAATTCTGATAAGATTGATTGAGTTGCGTTCAGTCGTGTTCGACTAAGATCCGTTGAATTGAGTTAATTTGTTATAGGTTGATGAACATATTTATATTATATTGCAGAAGTAGTTAACCCATTGATCTCCAGTATGTGTGACGGTTGCAGAGGAGTGCAGAATGTGGGAATGGAAAATGATTGGACGGCTCCTAGACATATTGCATGCTAGTATAGAGCGTTAACGTCTTCAGGATGTCGCAATGTTCTTCCCGATATCATCTCATACCTCGATTCTCGAATAAACACAATGCTCCTAGACATATTGCATGGTAGTATAGTGCAATTCATAGATTAATTTATAGTGCACATTCATCAATTGAATTCCTAAAAAGTAATCTATTTTATCTCATTACTCCGTTTCATGGCTTATTCTCAGCTGAATTCCATGAATTAGTAATAGATATTCAATCTATCTCGTTACTCTGTTTCATAACTTATTCTAAGCTGAATTCCATGAATTAGTAATAGATATTCACTTTCGGGCATTTGAGCCAGCACCGAGTAAACCCCGAGAAAACGGTGCGAGTGTACTTAACAATAATGCAAGAACGAGCACCCAAATATGCATAAGTGAGCATCCAAATGTGCAAACGAGCATCCAAAAATATGGACGAACGAGGAAACATATGCAACATAGGAAAGGAAAATAATAGTAAATAATAATGAAGGAGAGGCGCGCACGGGACTGGGCCCACGAGCCGGCCGGTCATGCCGCTATGGACGGTCCCACACCTCCCTTTTTATTTTTTTTATCATATTTTATTATTTTCCTCATCTCATGAAAACTCCTTTGTTTGAGCAAAATTCCTCGTTTAAGCAAAACTCCTAGTTTCTCCATATTTCCTCACATGATGAAAAATAATATAAAATATGAAAGAGCGTCAAAGGACCGGGCCCACCGTCCGGACGACCATGCCTTGGCCGTGGCCAGTCCCACGCCTTTCCAATTCCTTATTTTATTATTATTAGTTCTCTCGTCTCATGAAACTCTTTCGTTTGAGCAAAAAAATCCTGATTTTTCCATATTTCCCAAATATTTCTCAAACTACCAAAAAAGCCAAAAAGTCAAATGGTCACATGACCATCCGGACTTCTCATGGAAAATATTAAAATATCATCATTTTAATATTCTCAAAATATTGGTCGCACAAGCAAAGTTTTACTTGCTCATTCAATCAAAATCGAGAGTTTCAGTCAAGATCAAACTCTTCTGAAAATCCAAAAATTGCTCGAACACACACCAGAAAATATTAAAATTCTCAGAATTAAGTCATGGAAAATATGGTGACACGGGTATGACACCTTGATCGACCAAGTTCGGCCCCTTTGGCTTGCAGAAGCCGGTCCCACATCCTTTTTTGATTTTGACCTAATTAATCTTCCATAGTTCATATTGGGTTCAAACTCTTTCCAAACAACTTGGAATTTGATCAATCAACCATTAGTTGGTCCCACGACCATCAAGGTACGGTTTCATACCCCTTGCTCGGTCCCTCTCTCTATCCATAATTAGGTTTTACCACTTAATGCTCAGACAAGCACTATTTTTAATAATGTTAAACGAGCATTTAATCATCAGCTGGTCTGCAAAGGACTTTGGTGCACGCTCATTCGAGCACCTGGGCGCTACATGGTCGTCTCATCATCCTATGTATCCGGTCCCTCTCTCACTCATTGGTTGATTTTCAGTAAATCATCAACTGATAAACAATCGATCAAAATTAGGGTTTCAAACCAAATGATCTGCGTATCATAATCCTGAGCAAGTTTAAACACTAATAATTTAATTTCGATCCAGCAATCGACATCCTAATTGATTATATGATATTCGGTCCAACTACCAGTATTTTAATTAATATTTTATTTAGTTCTGCTACCAATAATTCATGAATCGAGCAATATTTTCTTAAACTAGCAATATTTATTTTGCTCATCTATCAACACTAAATTGCTCAAGTTAGCAAAATACACGATCAATTGGGTTCAGAACTCATTGATTCAACTATCAATTGCTCGACCGAGCAATATTTCTCATGCTGATTCAACTATCAACATTCGAGAATTCTATTGATCCAACAATCAATATTCTAATTTATATTTATTGTTTGGCCCTGTTACCAACATTTTTGCTCAACTGAGCAACATGGTTCGAACGGACGACCATCCAATATTTCGGATTCCTACTTTGTCATTCGATCATTCATGATATATTAGATTAGAAATGAGCATTCTGCATAATTCAACAATATCTTTGATTTCCTGTCGAATATTCGATATATCAAAATAAATCCTTGATCGAGCAATCTCATCAGATGCTTGATCCAAATTATCAAAATATCATTATTACCTCGATTGCTAAAATGATATATCACAATTCATCAAGACTCGACGTCTTTTCATTATTATGTCTCAGCAGACACCTTATGCTCAATTCATGAGTCTCAGAGTATACCACATTCATTCAATGCTCGACTCATCAAGGCTAAGACTCATCCTCTAGTCAAGTCAACAACTGACTAATCAAATACACGTCTGCCTTGCAGACTCCACATTCATGAGACATGTTAGAGCACTTCTCGGTCAAACACGGAAGCATTGTCAAGTTTAGTTGCAAAAACTATAAGTCCTGATTTCTAGTCTACGTATAGCTAAGTCTCGGATTAGGATAGAAAGTGTAGTTGAGCATCAGACTTCACGGCGTTCATCAATTGAAGACGAAGAACTACTAAAGGGAGCTTGTGGAATTTCATCAACAAAAGGTATGTGGAGACTTGAACTCATCTATCACTCAAAAGTCTGTCTACTCTATCTCCTATTTGAGAAAAGTTGTATAGCTACATTGACTTCGATTATACACATTTGATATTTCGAGCTGAGTTTAACTCGCTTACATATTTCTCGAAATATGTGTTGGTAAGATTTCGCTTTAACCAAGTTCATTTTATATTCTTGATGAAAGTCAAAAGATGATCATGTGAAAATCACTTGCTAACATCTTACATGATTTGTGTAAGACAGTCATTTGATGTAGACTCAGAATGTTTCGTAATGATCATTCGATCACTTGAAAATTGCTTTGAAGCTAATAGTTTGTGTGAGACAGCTATTGTCGTCTTCCAAAAGTGTTTCAATGATTGGAAGGTATGCGTACCAGTTCGCGTACTGGAGAAACCCAAACTTAGTCCGGCCATTTAGGTATGCGTACCCGTATGCATACCTAAGTGTATAATGTTCTAAAATCGGTTTGTTCATGAACTAATACATTTATATAATAAGGAATGCAATATTTTGCAAACCGTGGCTATAATGTTCATGACTTGATTCGGGTGAATCAAAATAGATTTTGTTTCAATTGTGTCTTGTATACTTCTATGAGAATATATACAATTGAACAACTCTAGAACTAGTTTCATTTAAGTCATTTGAACTAGTTATGATGAATGAGGTTGATATGAAAGTGTTCATATGGCTAAATTTGGTTAACTATTGTTGAGCCAACAATTTGCACTTGTTTAGGTACGGTTACTCATATATAAATGAAGTCACTTTTCATTTGTGTGTAACAAGCTAAGTTCGATCTAACGGTTGAAAGATATTAGCTTGAGTCTAATCAGGTTTTCATCTTACGGTGAATATTGAATGCTTTGTTACCAAGGTAACATTGATAGCAAACCCTGATTTGAATACTATATAAAGGAGAACTCTAGAAACTGGGAAACCTAATCCCCACACCTTTTTTGTGATACTAGTTGCGACTAGAGTCGATTCTCCATTAACCTTAGGTTTTTCCAAAACCTTGTAGGTTAACGACTTGAAGACTTCATTGGGATTGTGAAGCCATGCCCAACTATTTTCTTTGTAGTTGCGTGTTATGATCTTGTTGTTTCTATCGTGATTGAGTATTATCTTTTCTAAGATTTGCTCGAGATTTAATCTCCGATAGGCAAGATAAAAAGTAGTCACAAACATCTTCGTCTCATCGTTTGTGATTCCACAATATCTTTTTTTCGCTACCATACGATTAATATTTTATTGTGAGGTGATTGATATTTCTAGGCTGTTCTTCGGGAATATAAGTCCGGTGTATCAATTGGTTCATGTTCACCTTGATTTATCAAAAGAAGAAACAAAACTCATAGGGTTATCCCTGGGAGAAAGATTTATCTATTAAATAGACTTTTCTGTGTGAGACAGATTGGTTTATGAAGTCTTCGACTTTTGGTCGTAGCAACTCTTAGTTGTGGGTGTGATCATCTAAGGGAATCAAGTGCGCAGAATCCGGCGTGGTTCTAGAGGCGTAAGGAACGCGACTGTACCTTGATCAGTGTGAGATTGGTAAGGGCTCAACTACATTCCAGTTCGAAGTTAACTTGGAGAGGCTAGTGTCTGTAGCGGCTTAATACAGTGTGGTGTTCAAATATGGACTAGGTCCCGAGGTTTTTCTGCATTTGCGGTTTCCTCGTTAATAAAACTTCTGGTGTATGTGTTATTTCTTTTTCGCATTATATTTGTTTATATAATTGAAATATCACAGGTTGTGTATAAGTTCATTAAATTGTGAATCCAACCTTGGTTGTTGATTAAATTGATTGACACTTGGATATTGGTTTTTGATACCGTCCAAGTTATTTCTTATATTCAATCGGGCTCACAAATTCCTATTTGTTTGATTGCGGATTGAATTGAGAAATAGAGATACAAACTCTTGGATATATTTCCATTGATTGAGTCTGACTGTCTAGTTGATTCTCTTGAAATTATATTGGAATTTGTCCATACAAATTGCTAAGCGAAATATGGGGTGTGGTTGTTAGACCCACGCTTTTTCAATTGGTATCAGAGCAGGCAAACACGTTTAAGACCTCATAAGTCTGTGTTTGTAGCGATCTGAATCTATGGACAGAGGTACTATCTCTATAAACATACCACCAGTCTTCGATGGATCAAATTACTCATGGTGGAAAATTGCTATGCGTGCCTTTCTTCAAGCGCGTGATTTTAAATCATGGGTTTATGTTATTAATGGCTATGATCATCCAATGGTTACAATAGACGGTGTATCTATTGCAAAGGATATTGGTAGATATGAACCTAACGATATTCTCGATGCAAAGCAAAATTCTGACGGTTTAGATACTATCGTACATGCCATTACCCCAGATCTTCAGCACCACGTGACTACATGCACTCGGTCTAAACCTAGGCTCTGATTCTAATAAGTTGTATTCGAATGAAATTCCTCTGAGAAAAAATCTAGGCTTCAAAACCTATGCTCTGATTGGGAAAACCTTCGTATGGCTGATGAGGATTCATTTGATGAGTTTAATCACAAAGTGTCTGAAATTGTTAATGCATCTTTTGCGTTGGGCAAGACTATTCGTGAAAAGGACATTGTGATGAAAATTCTCAGATCGTTACCAGGCAAATACGATACTAAGAAGCATGCCATCGTTGAAGGAAATAACTTTAATACCTTATCCAGAAATACTCTGGTTGGGAAGTTAAAGATCTTTGATCATGAGCATACATCCTGAAAAAGAGGGGGTCTAAAAAATACACCCAATATTTCGCTTAGCAATCTGTATGGAAAAACTCCAATATACTTTCGAGAGAATCAACTAGAAAGTCAGACTCAATCTCAAGAAAAGTATATCCAAGAGTTGTATCTCTGTTTCACAATGTAATCAGCAAATCAAACAGATAGAAACCCGTGAGCCTGATTATTATGTGAAACAACTTTAATGGTACCAAAGACCAATGTTCAAGTGTCAATCAATATAATCAACGACCAAAGGTTGGATTCTCTAATTGATTGAACTACGCACAACCTGTGATATTTCTATAAGAACAAAATATAATGCAGAAAAGAAATAACACAGACACCAGAAATTTTGTTAACGAGGAAGCCGCAAATGCAGAAAAACCCGGGGACCTAGTCCAGATTTAAACACCACATTGTATTAAGCCTCTACAGACACTAGCCTACTACCAAGTTAACTTCGGACTGGAATGTAGTTAATCCCTAACCAATCTCACACTGATGAAGGTACAGTTGCGTTCCTTACGCTTCTTGAACCATGCCGGATTCTGCGCACTTGATTCCCTTAGCTGATCTCACCCACAATTAAGAGTTGTTACGACCCAAAGTCGAATAAACAAATCTGTATAACACAGAAAAGTCTATTGAATAGATAAATTTGTCTCCCACAGATATACCTATGAGTTTTGTTCCGTGTTTTTATAAATCAAGGTGAACAGGAACCAATTGATAAACCGGACTTATATTCCTGAAGAACAGCCTAGTATTATCAATCACCTCACAATAATCTTAATCGATTAACGAAACAAGATATTATGGAATCACAAATGATGAGACGAAGATGTTTGTGACTACTTTTCAATCTTGCCTATCGGAGAATAAATCTCGAGCAAATCTTAAAGAATATAGTACTCAACACGATACAAGACAGCAAGATCAGAACACACAACTATAGAGAAAATTGTTGGGTTTGGATTCACAATCCCAATGAAGTCTTCAAGTCGTTAACCTAAAAGGTTTCGTAAAAAACCTAAGGTTAAAGGATAATCGACTCTAGTCGCAACTAGATCACACATGAGGTGTGGGGATTATGTTTCCCAGTTGCTAGAGTTCTACTTTATATAGTATTCAAATCAGGGTTTGCAACCAATATTAGATTCAAGATAATATCTTTCAACCGTTAGATCGAACTTAGCTTGTTATGCACAGATGAAATGTACCATCATTTAGATAAAGGTAATCGTACCTAAACGTGTACACTTAGTTGGTTCAACAATAGTTAACCAATGGTTAGCCATATGAGCACTTTCATATCAACCTTATTCATCTTTATCATAACTAGTTCAAATGACTCAAATGAAACTAGCTAGAAAAGTTGTTCAATTGTTTATATTTTCATAGAAGTATACAGGAACAATTGAGGCAAAATCGATTTTGATTCACTCGAATCATTTCATGAACATTATAGCCACGGTTTGCAAAAGATTACATTCCTTATTATATAAATGTGTTAGTTCATGAACAAACCGATTTCAGAACATAACCTACGTAAGTATACATACGGGTATGCATACCCAAGTAGCCGGACTGAGTTTGGTTACGCCAGTATGCGTACGGGTACGCATACCATTTTACTCTTCCAAACTCCAGCAGAAATTCACGGAACTTGAACTTCCGCCAGTATGCGTACGGGTACGCATACTTAGTTCCCGGACTTCCAACAACCAACCAATACACGCACGGGTACGTATACCATGGTTCCCGGTTATGGACTTTACACAAATGTGAATACACATTATGTTTATATCCAATCATGGTTACATGTTCTAAACCCACATTTCAATCATTGAAACATTCTTGGAAGACGACAATAGTTGTCTCACACAAACTATTAGCTTCAAAGCAATTTTCAAGTGATCGAATGATCAATACGAAACATTCCAAGTCTACATCAAATGACTGTCTCACACAAATCATGTAAGATGTTACAAGGCGATTTTCACATGATCATCTTTTCACTTTCTTCAAGAATAAAAGATGAACTTGGTTAAAGCGAAAGCTTACCAACACATATTTCGAGAAATACATAAGCGAGATAAACTCGGCTCGAAATACCAAATGTGTATAAATGAAGTCTATATAGCAATACGACTTTTTGTCTCAAATAGGAGATATAGTAGATAGACTTTTGAGTGATAGATGAGTTCAAGTCTCCACATACCTTTTTGTTGATGAAGTTCCACTATTTCCCTTGAGTACTTCTTCGTCTTCATTCGATGAACATCGTGAAGTCTAAAGCTTAATTATACTTACTATCCTAATCCGAGACTTAACTATAAGTAGACTAGAAATCAAGACTTATAGTTTTGGCAACTAAACTTGAGAAACAAGCTTGAGATAGCAACGCTTGCGAGTTCGACCGAGCAATGCTCTAAAAATCTCCCCCTTTGTCAAGTTTAGTGACAAAACTATCAATACATATGGATTACAAAATAAATCAACTTTATAGCTTCTCATCCAAATGCTTGATCTTCTTGGTTCATCAACATTACTCGAAATCTTCGTCACTTCCAAGTACTCCAGTGATTCTAAATGTGTTCAACTCAACATCATAGTTGTTGAAGATTCATAGCTATAACAATGAGAAAACAATAGCTCTCAATCATTGTTATACAGTGTCATAGTATAATTACACAACATCAAAGTTGAATTGTATCACAAATTTGACAACAATACTATGGTGACATGTATCACTCCCCCTTAGTCAATACTTCATTTCACATGAAAATCACTCCCCTTTACGTTATGATCCGTAAACCATATGTATTTGTAGTGTGAACTACACATTAATTCTCCCCCTTTTTGTCAATATAAATTGGCAAAGGTACGAAAACTAGTGGGATCCTAATGAAATTTCCATAGAGATACTTCATGACCAAAAGAGAACCACATATCAACTTTGTTTAGATGCAATCATACAGCCGAAGCTAAATGCATTCATCAAGGAGTTTATAAAGATACATGATAACCCCTATAATATTTCACAGCCGCACTCCCCACAAAGATATGGAAATTAAGCACAAGTTCAAATAAGAACTCTCCCTCATAAAATGTCATTCTTGAAAGAACAACAAGAGCGACCTTACTTTCACAAGAAAAAAAGGATTTCTTTGGATCAAATCACATGAAATATGAATTTGTATCAAAAATACTCAATTAAATTAACCACAAGAGAACCCATGATTAATTTAATCGGAAATGCTCAAGATAAGAAAACTTACGGAGCCGCAAAGTATTTACACAAGGATGTGGATCATGAAAACCAATATTGTGGAACATTCAAAGATTCATTCTATTTTTCATCAATATTTGCATAGATACATAATAGACTTAATCTTTGTAAACAAAAGTTCATCCTATCTTCCATCAATATTTGCATAATGACATGATAGGCTTAACTTTTGTTTGTCAAAAGTTCTTTCAATCTTTTATCAATATTTGCATAATGACATATGGAAGACTTAACTTTTGACCATGTACGGGACAATCATAGTTCACGGACGCAAACACACATATCCCATAAAAAGTTTTAATATATAAAACCATAAAGATTAATATTTTAAATCATCTTCCAAATAAACTTTAGAATTTAAATAAATAAATCTAAAAACATTGCAAGATGAAAATCGTTGGGAATAACTATGTGTACTCACAATAATGGCTATTACGTACCCTAGTTATCCTTCTTAAAACACAAGAATAAATTCTCATAAGAAGTTTCCTAGACAAATTGAAAGACAAGCTAAGAAACAAGGAAAGACTCCTAAACCGTCAAATCCAAACATGAACTGAGATCAAATAGCTTTCATCCTCACGAGCCTTGATACCTTTGAGCTTGTGATTGACAGCATTTACTTCTTCTTCGAAGAAGATATCCTCATTGAGAAGATCTTTAACATGTGTCTTCATGAGAACAAGGTCAGAATTAACCTTTTTTAACTCAGTTCTTAACACATCAAGACCCTTCATAGTATAAACGAGTTGCAGTTTTGCTTCCTCAAAGTATTTAAGAAAATCATGAACCACTTCAGCAGAAACCATATCCTCATTCTCAACATCCTGATGAGTAGGCATAGTAGCATAAGGCATTAGGATTTTGATTATCTTCTACTAGGGTTCTTTTCTTCCTCCCCTTGGACTCGAAACCAATACCTTTATCAAGAAAACCTCTTGCAAAACCACCAGTGCGAGAAGGCGAAAACACTCTTGACAATACGATAACAAAAACCTAGAGTATGCGTATGCGTACGTGACTCAATAGGTTTGGTATTTTAATTGGTTTCTTAGGGAAGGTAACTTTTAGGGTTTCAAAAGACAGTTCGTGACATGTACATGGATACCCGTACGAACATAGTCCTAACCCAATCAAAAACAAAAACCAAAACCAAAACAAAATGTACCATAGTACACTTTTGCTACGTGAAGATTTTCTTTCATAGAATTTTTGGCTCAATAAATTTATATCTCCAGAGAGAAACAATTTAGAGCACAAGAGTAGCAGGCAACATAGTTGCAACAATTTTTTTTTTTTTTTTTTTTTAAAAAAAGAAAAACGACAAGATTCTTGAGACATAAAATACTTAGGCAAAGCTGTATGTAGACAATAATTTAGCTATGGATAATAAGAAAATAGCTCAACTAAACAAAAAGCATTTTTTGCCGAAAGTATACCTGATTATTAGCAATTCTTACTCAAGAGGATTTTTCTGAGTAAGTATTCAACCCTTGTGATTAATTACCAAAAGTATGAGCCCAAAGCTCATTAAATGAACGGTGTTCACTGTTGAGTCTCTTTTTCCTTCCAAATCTAGGAAAGAATCCTTTTTTATGTGAAAATTTTTCATAAAACTTGCTGTCATCAAAATATGAGACAGAGTTCGAATTATTACCAGAAAAAGTTTGTTAGAAGGATTTTGACAACGTGTTGATAAGATCCTTGTATTCTTCTATTATAAGATTTAGGTTGTCCTTCATATCTTCACTCTTGTTTCCCTCTACAACAACCTTTTTCACATTTCGAACATTATTTTTCATATTAGATTGAGGGTAACCTTTCTGAAATCTCCTTGGCCCAATTGAATTGAAGTTATGATTTGGCCGAACATTTGATGAACAAGTAGAACTGACTTTCCTGGAAGAATTCACAGGGTGAGTACTAAAACCAATAGATTTAGACATCCGAATGTCAGTTATACCTTTGAGTATTAAATCCAAGTTGTGTTTAAGATGAACAAGAGTATTGTTATTCAACCTAGACTTATTTTTCCTTTCAACATGTCCATTTGAATCACAAAAGAGACACACTTTTTGATCATATGAGTGATTAGTGTGAACAGACTTAACATCGTTGTTAGGAGATTCCCTCATTCCATGTGATGTGGAAACTCCTTGATTAGAGGAAGATACAAGCACATCTTTTCCAATTGGAAGGGATTTTGATTTTTCTTCTGGGACTGAAATTTTTCCAGTTGAATCAGAAGCACTTGGTATAGTGGACTCTTTAGAACATCCTTGAATAGAAAGTTTACACAAAAGGCGTTCAATTTCCAAGGCATCCTGTTTGAGATTCTCCTCGAGCAGGGTTCGTGAAGAACAGACTGAGGTGAAATCCTCTTGAAGAACCTTTAGTTGCGAGTCACGATTATTTACTATACCAACAAGATCACTGACTTTGTGTTTCAACCGATTGATTATATTAGCCTGGAATCTAATAAACTTTAGAATAATTTTACTTTCTTTGGCTGCTTCCTTTTCTTCAACAGAGTTAGACTCATTTGAAAGGGAATCGGGGTAACACTTGTCGGTGCAATTCTGTTTAGTGGGAACACTAGGTTCATCTATATTTGAGATTGATAAATCTTCCTCTTTAATAAATTTCATGGAAACAGAACTTTTATTTCTGATGATGCGTTTATGTGAGATAGCACCTCTGTCCATAGAGTCAGATCGCTACAAACACAGACTTATGAGGTCTTAAACGTGTTTGCCTGCTCTGATACCAATTGAAAAAGCGGGGGTCTAAAAAACACACCCAATATTTCGCTTAGCAATCTGTATGGACAAACTCCAATATACTTTTGAGAGAATCAACTAGACAGTCAGACTCAATCTCAAGAAAAGTATATCCAAGAGTTATATCTCAGTTTCACAATGTAATCAGCAAATCAAACATATAGAAATCAGTGAGCCTGATTATTATGTGAAACAACTTGAACGGTACCAAAGACCAATGTTTAAGTGTCAATCAATATAATCAACAACCAAAGATTGGATTCTCTAATTGATTGAACTACGCACAACCTGTGATATTTCTATTATATAACAAAATATAATGCGGAAAAGAAATAACACAGACACCAGAAATTTTGTTAACGAGGAAACCGCAAATGCATAAAAACCCCGGGACCTAGTCCAGATTTGAACACCACACTGTATTAAGCCGCTACAAACACTAGCCTACTACCAACTTAACTTCGGACTGGAATGTAGTTAAGCCCTAACCAATCTCATACTGATCAAGGTACAATTGCGTTTCTTACGCCTCTTGAACCACGCCGGATTATGCGCACTTGATTCCCTTAGCTGATCTCACCCACCACTAAGAGTTGCTACGACCCAAAGTCGAAGACTTGATAAAAAAAACTGTATAACACGGAAAAGTCCATTGAATAGATAAATCTGTCTCCCAAGGATATACAATTGAGTTTTGTTCCGTGTTTTTATAAATGAAGGTGAATAAGAACCAATTGATAAACCGGACTTATATTCCCGAAGAACAACTTAGTATTATCAATCACCTCACAATAATCTTATCGATTAACGAAACAAGATATTATGGAATCACAAACGATGAGACGAAGATGTTTGCGACTACTTGTCAATCTTGCCTATCGGAGAATAAATCTCGAGCAAATCTCAAAGAAGATAGTACTCAACATGATAGAAAACATCTAGATCAGAACGCGCAACTACAGAGAAAATTGTTGGGTCTGGCTTCACAATCCCAATAAAGTCTTCAAGACGTTAACCTACAAGGTTTCGTAAAAAACCTAATGTTAAAGGAGAATTGACTCTAGTCGCAACTAGTATCACACATGAGGTGTGGGAATTAGGTTTCCCAGTTGCTAGAGTTCTCCTTTATATAGTCTTCAAATCAGGGTATGCAATCAATGTTACCTTGGTAACGAAGCATTCAATATTCACCATTAGATGAAAACCTGATTAGATTCAAGCTAATATCTTTCAACCGTTAGATCGAACTTAACTTTTTAAATGTACCATTATTTAGATAAAGGTAACCGTACCTAAACGTGTACACTTAGTTGGTTCAACAATAGTTAACCAATGGTTAGCCATATGAGCACTTTCATATCAACCTTATTCATCTTTATCATAACTAGTTCAAATGACTCAAATGAAACTAGTTAGAGAGTTGTTCAATTGTTTATATTCTCATAGAAGTATACAAGACACAATTGAAGCAAAATCAATTTTGATTCACTCAAATTATTTCATGAACATTATGCCCACGGTTTGCAAAAGATTGCATTCCTTATTATATAAATGTATTAGTTCATGAACAAACCGATTTTAGAACATAACCTACTTAAGTATGCAAACGGGTACACATATCTAAGTAGCCGGACTGAGTTTGGTTACGCCAGTACGTGTACGGGTACGCATACCATTTTACTCTTCCAAACTCCAGCAGAAATTCACGGAACTTGAACTTCCGCCAGTACGCATACGGGTATGCATACTTAGTTCTCGGACTTCCAACAACCAACCAGTACGCGAGCGGGTACGCATACCACGGTTCCCGGTTTTGGAATTTACACAAATGTGAATACACATAATGTTTATATCCAATCATGGTTACATGTTCTAAACCCTCATTTCAATCATTGAAACATTCTTGGAAGACGACAATAGCTGTCTCACACAAACTATTAGCTTCAAAGCAATTTTCAAGTGATCGAATGATCAATACGAAACATTCCGAGTCTACATCAAATGACTGTCTCACACAAATCACGTAAGATGTTACAAGGCGATTTTCACATGATCATCTTTTGACTTTCGTCAAGGATAAAAGATGAACTCGGTTATAGCGAAAGCTTGCCAACGCATATTTTAAGAAATAGATAAGCGAGATAAACTCGGCATGAAATACTAAAGTAGATATACTTTTGAGTGATAGATGAGTTCAAGTCTCCACATACTTTTTTTTTGATGAAGTTCCACAAGTTCCATTGAGTAGTTCTTCGTCTTCATTCGATGAACGCAGTGAAGTCTAAAGATAAACACTTACTATCCTAATCCGAGACTTATCTTTAAGTAGACTAGAAATCAAGACTTATAGTTTTGGCAACTAAACTTGATAAACAAGCTTTAGATAACAACGCTTGCGAGTTCGACCCAGCAATGCTTTAACACATCCAAATCTGGAAAGGATATTGCTTTCAAAGCATAATAGAACACAAAATTACTTGACAAAAGTAAATGTGGTTGCATCTCTGAAGATGATCCTTCTGAGACTGATTCATCAGATGAAGATCTTGACAAGTCAGTCTCTTTGATCACAAGACAGTTTAGAGATCTTCTTTTAAAGAGAAGTAAACGGTTCACTAGAGAGAATCCTAAGTCGTCAGTTAAACCTCATAATTGTGTTCCTCCTAAAAACAAGGGATACTGACGATACTGATGACGAGGATATGCCAGAGTGCTTCAAGTGTAAAGGTTTTGGTCATTTTGCAAATGAGTGTCCGGACCGTAGAAAATACACTGGAAACAAAGGTCTTGCTGCAACTCTTGATGAAATGTCTAATCATTATGATTCCAATGAAGACGAAAAATCAAGTGTTGCACTCCTCTGTGAAAATATTGACTTTGATAATTGTAGCAATACGTTCATTAACCTCGATATTCTTCCAGGAGAAACTTCAACCACATTAGAGGATAAAATGGATGTCTCCTTGTCTACTGGAAATTCTATTTTTTCAGGTTCTACCGTTTGTCTAGCAGCCTGCACAACTATGACGTCTGAACCATCCTCCATATTGACATGTTCTTATTGTACTCTCAATGGTCATGAACTCTCCAAATGTTTCAAGTACAAACATAAGATAAGATATGTCAACAAACTTCAACAAAAAGCAAATCGATTAGCAAACAAGCTCAAACTTGTTCAGAAGTCGTCTGAGGTATGTAATCTCTTCTCTTCCTCAAAGAAGTTAATTTCCGAAGGAAAAATTAGACCACTGGAGAAAAGAATATGGTCTAAACAGTCTGAGAAACAGGGTTCTAAGAATTCCGTTCAAGAAGGTTTTGGTGGACATATTATTGTTCACCCCAGCACAACTTAATTGTGTTGGTTTTGCATCTTGTCTCATGTGCCTGGTTCAAGAGATAAGAGTTTGCACACTTCGGGCTTTAAAGAAAAAATTTCTTTTGTTTTTTTCTCTTGTGTTTGCCGGTTTGGAATTCTTCTATCTTTTCATATCTAAGTTGATATTGAAAGGGGTTTACTCTGTTTAATCAATAAAAGATGGTTAATATCGACAATTATGCCTTCTTTAGTGTGTAAAGGTTCCGTAACCCTACATTCCCTTTTCCTTCTCTGAAAAATCTTTTTATCACAAGATTGCATGTTGAGTCTGATTTCTGAATTTCTCTCACAATCTCATACTGGTATGGAGAATCCAAGCATTATGTCTTCTGATGGAAAGGTTGTTAATATGATTGTTAAGCCATCAATCATGAAGGAAAAAGATAAATCTCTTGTACCTTCAACTTTGAAAAGAAAAATGAGGAATGTGAGAAAATCAAGAGTTGTTTCTTCTAATCAACAGAAGTTCTTTGGGGTTCTTGAAGAGTTGAAGGAAGCAAGAAATGAGATTCAGGAAATAAAGGCTATTGTTTTTAGGACTCTCGAAATTCAGAAGGCCTTGGTTCGGCATCAGTCTAGAAGGTTTGTTGGAATTGACTCATTTCTTCATGAACCTTATGTTCCCATGGTTGTTGACGACAAAAAGTTAGGGGACGATAAAGAATTTTTCAGAGGCCTTAATGTCTAGGAAACTTCTTATGAGAATTTATTCTTGTGTTTTAAGAAGGATAACTAGGGTTTGGAATAGCCATTATTGTGAGTACACATAGCTATTTCCAACGATTTTCATCTTGCAATGTTTTTAGATTTATTTATTTAAATTCTAAAGTTTATTTGGAAGATGATTTTGCAGTATTAATCTTTATGGTTTCATATATTGCAACTTGTTATGGGATATGTGTGTTTGTGTCCGTGAACTATGATTGTCCCATATATGTCAAAAGTTAAGTCTATCATATGTCATTATGCAAATATTGATAAAAGATTGAATGAACTTTTGATAAACAAAAGTTAAGCCTATTATGTCATTATGCGAATATTGATGGAAGATAGGATGAACTTTTGTCTACAAAGATTAAGTCTATTATATGTCTCTATGCAAATATTGATGAAAAATAGAATGAATCTTTGAATATTCTGCAGTATTGGTCCTTCCCTGATCTACATCTTTGTGTAAATACTGTGCGGCTCCGTAAGTTTTCTTATGTTGAGCATTTCCGATTAAATTAATCATGGGTTTTCTTGTGGTTAATTTAATTGAGTATTTTGGATATAAATTCATGTTTCATACGATTTTTTAATGTCCAAAGAAATCCTTCTTTTCTTGTGAAACTAAGGTCGATCTTGTTGTTCTTTCGGGAATGGCATTTTATGGGGAAGAGTTCTTAATTGAACTTGTGATTAATTGCCAAATCTATGTGAGGAATGCGGCTGTGGAATTTTATAGGAGTTATCTTGTATCTTTATAAACTCCTTGATGAATGCATGTAGTTTCGACTATATGAGTGCATCTAAACAAAGTTGATATGTTATTCTCTTTTGGTCATGAAGTATCTGAATGGAAATTTCATTAGGACCCATTAGTTTTCGTACCTTTGCCAATTTTATTGACAAAAAAGGGGAAAATTAATGTGTAGTTCACACTACAAATACATATGGTTTACGGATCATTATGTAAGGGGGAGCGGTTTTCATGTGAGATGAAGTATTGACTAAGGGGGAGTGGTACATATCACCATAGTATTGTTGTCAAAGTTGTGATAAAACTGGACTTTGATGTTGTGTAATAATACTATGAGACCGTATAACAATGATTGAGAGCAACTGTTTTCTCATTGTTATAGATACGGATCTTCAACAACGATGATGCTGAGTTGAACACGTTCAGAATCACTGGAGTACTTGGAAGTGACGAAGATTTCGAGTAATGTTGAAGAACCAGGGAAATCAAGAATTTGGGTTGAAATCTACAAAGTTTATTTATTTTTGTATTCCATATGTATTGATAGTTTTATCACTAAAATTCACAAAGGGGGAGATTGTTAGAGCACTGCTCGGTCGAACTCGCAAGCGTTGCTATCTCAAGCTTGTTGTCAAGTTTAGTTGCCAAAACTATAAGTCTTGATTTCTAGTCTACTTATAGCTAAGTCTCGAATTAGGATAGAAAGTGTAGTTGAGCGTTAGACTTCACGACGTTCATTAATTGAAGACGAATAACTACTAAGGGGAGCTTGTTGAACTTCATAAACAAAAGGTATGTGGAGACTAAAACTCATCTATCACTCAAAAGTCTG
Organism: Papaver somniferum; assembly: GCF_003573695.1. Classification (NCBI taxonomy): domain Eukaryota; kingdom Viridiplantae; phylum Streptophyta; class Magnoliopsida; order Ranunculales; family Papaveraceae; genus Papaver; species Papaver somniferum. The sequence continues at coordinate 52,947,472 of NC_039362.1, read as the reverse complement.
TCTACTCTATCTCCTATTTGAGACAAAAGTCGTATAGCTATATAGACTTCGATTATACACATTTGATATTTCGAGATGAGTTTAACTCGCTTACATATTTCTCGAAATATGTGTTGGTAAGCTTTCGCTTTAACCAAGTTCATCTTATATTCTTGACGAAAGTCAAAAGATGATCATGTGAAAATCACCTGGTAACATCTTACATGATTTGTGTGAGTCAGCCGTTTGATGTAGACTCGGAATGTTTCGTAATGATCATTCGATCACTTGAAAATTGCTTTGAAGCTAATAGTTTGTGTGAGACAGCTATTGTCGTCTTCCAAGAATGTTTCAATGATTGAAATGGATTTTAGAACAATTGGATAAGCATAGTATGCGTACTTGCATATATGTAATCCAAGTCCGGGAACCATGGTATGCATACCCGTATGCGTACTAGTTAGTTTTGAGAAAGTCTGGGAATCTGGTATGCATACCGGTATGCGTACTGGCGTAAGGTTCAGGTCCGGGAATTTCTACTGAGTTTGGAAGGTACGCGTACCAGTGTAGATGGTGGATTTTCAACAAAGGGAAAAACCATAAAATCATGAGGCATGTTTTTTGACGTGGCTTATAGGCATGCAACGATTCATATTTTACGAAGTCATGATGAATATGTTTTCGAAAAGCCTCCACCAGCTGAGCGTTCGATCCCTGGCATTTCATCATGCCCTCTATGCAGAATAACATATTTGGGCGGTTCTCCGTAGATTGAGGACTTAACGCCTTCAGGACGTCGGTGATACTCATTGTTCCCTGACTGCAGGAGAGTGACCCACCTCCACATAGAAGAATAGTTGGGCGGCGGACGCCTTCAGGACGTCGGTGACACTTTACCGTTCCCTGATTATGTGGAGAGAGTGCATAGATTCAGGCGGTTCTCCGTAGATTGAGAACACTAACGCCTTCAGGTCGTAAACAACATCGTGACTCCATGACTGTGCACCATTCAGAATAGATGTGACGCTTTAACTGGCTAGTATCTTTTTTAAAGTAGATTACCATTGTCCTGACATTCACTACTGAATTCCCAGAATAATCTATCATTGCTCCTATTCCATGGTCGAATCCACGGCCTGATCCCATGGAATGGCAATAACAATTGCTCCTATTCCATGGTCGAGTCCACGTCCTGATCCCATGGAATGGCAATAACAATTGCTCCTATTCCATGGTCGAATCCACGGCCTGATCCCATGGAATGGCAATAACAATTTCTCCTATTCCATGGTCGAATCCACGGCCTGATCCCATGGAATGTCAATAAACAATTGTTCTGATTCAATGATAGAATCCACGGCTTGATCTCATAGAATAGCAATGAAACAACTGTATTATCTCATTACTCCGATTTCATGATCGAATCCACTGGTCTCATGAAATGGTGATAGATAAATCTTAATTACTCTGATTCTATGGTCGAATCCATGATCCCATAGGATGGTAATGCTCGTTTTATCATTCTGAATTCATAGTCGAATCCACATATGATCCTATGAATTAATAATGAACAACTATTCATTTTTGTTACTCAGTTTCATGAATTATTCTCTACTGAATTTCATAAATTAGTAATAAATACTCAACAACCGGGCATCTGGACCATCACTGAGTAAGCCCCACAAAAATGGTGTAAGTGTACTCGACAATGATGCACGACTGAGCACCCATATGCACGAACGAGCATCCAAAAATATGAAACAATGGGGGAATCCCTCGCAAAACAGGAGAAAACATTAAAATAATAATAAAATAATGGAGGCGTTCACAGTGGGCACGGACGGCCCGCGCCCCTCCCGTTATTTTTCCTTATTTTATTTTCATAAACTCATGAGGGTTCTCCATCTTAGCAAAATTCCTTATTTTGTGCAAAACTTGTGAATTCTCCATAACTTGGTGGATTCTCCAAATAATATTATAAAATAAGGAAAAGTGTGCGGGACCGGGTAACCCAGCCGGTCGGCCATGCCCAAGCCGTGGCCGGTCCCACACCTCACAATCCTTAGATTTTTATAATTAAACTCCTTGTTTCAATAAAAACTCATGGATTCTCCATATCTTCATGGATTCTCCATATCTTCAAGGACTCTCCATAACCTCAAGGATTCATGAAAAATAATAATAAAATAGGGAAAGGTGCGCGGTGGTGTGGAAATGGGGTTGCACACAAAACTTGCAAGTATACAAGGCCAAGTTTTAGTATAGAAGGTAAGCAAGGGGTTAGTCCACAGGGAGTGGGAGCATAAAGAAGTTAAACTATGCTGGCAGATGATGTAAAACAAGATGCAAGATCACAATGTTATAGTGGCAGTGAAACAAAGAGGGCAAATGGCATGAACCAAGGTTGTGAGCCAAGGGCAGGGGGGAGTTTGTGCACTGATTTCAGTGCACAACAGCTTCAAAATGCAAGAAAAACAGTGAAGGAAATAAACTGATCAGGAAGCAAAACAAGACTGAAATTGAGTGACTGTAAAAGGGATTGTGGCTAAGCTAAGGCCTAGTATCCACCTTTGTGTCCTAGCCAAGCAATGTGATCCTAGGTTGAGTTGAAAATCCTATGCATACATCTAGAATGGGAGGAAAACTAATTTGCTCCCTAGTTTGCCCCTAGCATTGACTGTCTTTTGACAGAACAATCAATCACAGGCACTATAAGCATTAATCTCTTCCCATTGCTCAATCAAAACATACATCAGGATAACTATCCTAGCAATTCACCATTTGACAGTGCATAAGGCTTCAACTGAGCCTTAACTTAATGCTACTTAGCTCATGCTCAACATATTACAAACACAAGCATTCATCATACAAAATAATTCAAACACAACTTACACATAACATTCAACTGTTAACTGCATAAGAGGAACAGAAATTGGAATTGCATAAAATTTGTTTCAATTCTCTACTGGCTAGTCCAGATATCATCCCCTCATACCCCCCCCCCCCCCCCCACACACACACATCCCCTATTTTACATATAAGAAAAATCCCCAAAAATCAGTGAAGTTAGGGTGTACCCAAAAATCCAAAATTCACTCACCTAACACACTGATAACAACCCAATCAACCAACCCATGCTTCAATTAGACGTACAATTGATTTCCCCCCCAAAAGTTCCCAAATCAGAAAAATTAGGGTTTTAGAAATTAAAATTAGAAATTTACCTAATCTCTGACTCCAATCAAACTTCGACCCATGCTTAGAATTAGTCTTCTCTTGCTTCCCATACCGTTAATTTGCCTCTAGATCGACCTAATTTACCTATTTCACACTTTAGGGTTTCGGTTGAAAATGTGTGAAATAAGTAAAGTAGAGGGACTAGGGAGAGGGGAACAATGATGGGTTATCATTGTTTGACGCTGTGGTGATTATGGTGGTGATGGCGGAGCAGTTGGGAGAGCAGGGGAGGAGCAGGTGGTGGAGATGGTGGTGGTATGGCGTCTGTAGAGGAATGGAGAAGATGGAGTCGATGGTTTTGGGAAGAAAGGTGCGTTTGGTTGGGTATAGGGTGTTCGATACTTGGGTGTTAGGCGGGTTCAGCGAGGTTTGATGATCTGCGACATGGAGCGATGGATGGGAAGATGGTAGGTGGTATGGCGTCTGTAGCAAAACGGACGACCCAAGATGGAGATGGGCGTTGCGATGTAAAGCGGGGGCTTCGGAGTTTGATGTGCGATGATGGAGCGACCGTAGGATGCTGAAATGCTTCGATCTGACGGCTGAAATCCGAGACGGGCTTGGATATAGAAAATGGGTTTGGGTAAGGGTTTTGGGCCTTGGGTATGCCAAGCCCATATCTTCTTTAAGAACAATTCTTCCTCTTCAAGCCCACTTCTAGCCTTTTGGTCTTGTGCACGACATTCTTCGCGGCTTCCTTGTGTAACTCCTCCCGACTTTTCATTACTTTTCTTCTCTTTTCGCTCCGCAATTCATCCAAACTTTATTTACAACCTAAAAATGCAAAATTAATTAATAAAAATATTTATTCTTGAAAACAAAGAAAATACAGAATATGGGATAAAATGTAGAATTAATGCACAAAAGATGAGTTAAATGCCAAGAAAATATATAGAAATATGCACTTTTTAGCACTCATCAAATACCCCCAAACCTGAATTTTACTTGTCCTCAAGTAAAACAAAACTAAGGAAATCCTAACTATACCACTGTCGCTGGTCTCTCGAATGCATTTAGCGTATGCACTAAGCCTTTTAAACCACTAAGTGTCCCTAGTGGACGAGTTGAAGTCTCGTGAAGGTTTGCTTAGAACGTACCTACAAAGTTCTAGGTCAAAATATGAGCTCAGATTCCATGAAACGTGACATGTGCAAGACAGTTTAAGCTCACAAAGGAATATGTCAATCTAGCTGTCAAAGGCACAATCCTAGCACTGATAACAACTAAAGACATGTGATAAGAGTGTAAAGTGTATCTACACATGTGTAAAGAAAGATCGGATGTTATGACTACTAATCACCAAGAGATAGTTTCTCAGGCTAAGAACCGAGGTCGAAATCTAGCTAGCTGTCCGGACTTTACGAGAATTGTGAATGAGTAGGAGGTATTTCACAATCACTCGCGTTGTACATCAATGGCATGCACCCTTCCTTGCTTAATAAAACAAAAAAATGACTCTTTACATGACTCTTATTTACATTGACTACTCTCTTTTATTTTTGGAACAAGAGAGAATGGAATTGATAAATACTTGATTTTTTTGTTTTTTTTTTTTTTTTTTTTTTTTTTTTTTTTTTTTTGAAAAAAGAAACACTTTTGATACATATACAAAAGGAAACAAAAGATTACATGACACTTTGCAAGAGGTAGCCCTTTTTGATGCACCCAGTTAAATTCGATGGTTGTCTTTCTTAATGTAACCTCCACCTTCTATCCCAACCAACCAAAGAACAAGCTAGTCAAGTTTCGTTCAGTATTCTAAAGTGATTGGCAATCGTGACTTCCTATCAAACACCTTGAAGATCGAGGCCATACATGTATTGGTAGATCGTGCGCGTGCAAGTTTCTTATCACTATGTGAAATGTGCTAGAATAAAGTGCCCAATCGTTCTAGACTAAGAACCCTACGTATAACATATATGCACATAAATCAACTTTTCAAGGTAAATGAGCTCCTTTTTTTATGATTTTTCATTTTTTAATTTTTTTTTTTTTTTTTTGAATTTTTTCGATTTTTTCAAAAGAAGAAGGAGTTCGTTTTCAATTATGGCATATTATCGTGGTATCTACTCTATACCCCCAAACCTGAACTAAACATTGTCCTCAATGTTTCAAAGTATGGAAAGAATTATAAAACAAAATATGAAGAGGAACATGCTGAGTAGAGTAAAAGGAGAGAGAATACCCGATTGTACGGCGAAAGCTCGATTAAAACTCCGTTATTCAAGGCAAAAATCCATCATATTAGGAGTCACAATGGATGAGCACAAAATATATACACAAGGAAAAAAATATTCGACTAACATATTATCTACAAGAAATTTGGTTTTTAATGGGATTGGACTTTTTGGAAAAATTTGGTTTTGTCGGGAATGAAAACTTTTTGGTTATTTAGGGAAAGAGTGGACCAGTTTAGTCCACATAGACCGGGTCCTCCAGGTTGGTTGTTTCAATGTCGGGTGGAAATGGCTCAAGGAATGGCTTTAATCTCTGCCCGTTGACTTTGAAAACGTTCTTGTTGGAAACATCCTCCAGCTCTACAGCTCCATGAGGAAAAACTGTGCGTACTAGGTACGGACCCTTCCATCTGGAACGCAGTTTCCTGGAAAAAGATAATCGGAGTCATACAGCAAGACTTTCTGACCAGGAGTGAAGATTTTAGGAGACGCTTGTCATGAAACAGCTTCATCTTCTGCTTGTACAACTTGGCACTGTCATAAGCCTCATTCCAATTCTTCCAACTCGTTGAGTTGAAGTTTCCGTTGTGCACCCGCTTGTCGAGAGAAAGTTAGTTTCTTGATAGCCCAGTAAGCTCGATGTTCTAATCCACAGGAATGACACGGCTTTCCATACACTAGACGATAGGGGGACATGCCAATTGGTGTCTTATAAGCTGTTCTATAGGCCCACAAAGCATCATTCAATCTTATGACCAATCTTTCCTAGACGGGTTAACCGTCTTCTCCAGAATGTGCTTAATTTCCCTATTAGAAACTTCCACTTGTCCACTAGTCTGAGGGTGGTACGGAGTAGCAACCTTGTGAGTTATGCCATACTTGCGTACTAAAGACTCAAAGTACTTGTTACGAAATGTGCGAACCACCGTCACTGATGATAGCTCTAGGGGTACCAAAACGTGAAAATATGTTTTCTTTAGAAATGAAAGTACCACCTTGTGGTCATTTGTTCTGGTTGCTATGGCTTCTACCCACTTAGAAACGTAATCAACTGCGACTAGGATGTACAATCTACCGTCAGAAATAGGGAATGGACCCATGAAGTCGATCCCCCAAACATCAAAAATCTCCACAATCAAAATGGGGTTCAATGGCATCATGTTTCTCCTCGAAATGCTTCCTAGCTTTTGACAGCGTTCACAAGCAACACAATAATCATGGCAATCCTTGAACAATGATGGCCAATAGAATCCACACTGCAAGATCTTTGCAGCGGTTTTCTTGGCACTGAAATGGCCTCCACATGCTTGGTCATGACAGAAAGATATCACATCTTTCTGTTCAGTGTTGGGGACACATCTCCTAATGATTTGGTCCGGGCAGTACTTAAACAAATATGGGTCATCCCAAAGGAAATGTTTAACTTCAGCCAAGAACTTATAGCGGTCTTGTCTCGACCAACGTGAGGGCATTCTACCTGTAGCGAGGTAGTTAACAATGTCGGCAAACCAAGGGAGGTCTGATACAGACATCAATTGCTCATCAGGAAATGATTCTCTGATTAGCATGGACTCATCAATAGACTCAATGGTTAATCTAGACAAATGATCAGCAACCACATTCTCACAACCTTTCTTATCACGGATTTCGAGATCGAATTCCTGTAATAAGAGTATCCATCGAATAAGGCGAGCTTTAGCATCCTTCTTGGAAAGAAGATACTTCAAAGCCGCATGGTCTGTATATGATGATCTTAGATCCTATGAGATAAGATCTAAACTTGTCTAATGCGAAAACGACAGCAAGCAATTCCTTCTCGGTAGTTGTGTAATTGAGTTAGTATCATTAAGGGTTTTGCTAGCGTAGTATATATCACGTATGGTAGTCTATCAACACGCTGTCCTAAAACAGCACCAACAGCATAATCAGAGGCATCACACATGAGTTCAAACGGTAGTTCCCAGTTGGGTGGTCGGACTATAGGAGCGGCGGTGAGAAGTTTTTAATTCCTCCCAAGCTTCACACAAGCATCATCGAAATTGAAGGTAACATCTTTGGCGAGTAGACTACACAGAGGTCTTGAGATTTTGCTAAAGTCTTTGATGAATCGCCGGTAAAAACCAGCATGACCTAAAATGATCGAATTCCTCACAGAGCGGGTTTGGTAATGTCGGATGAGGTCTACTTTAGCTTTATCTACTTCAATGCCTTTTTCGAGATGATGTGTCCTAGAACTATTCCTGAATTCACCATAAAATGGCACTTTTCCCAATTTAGAACAAGGTTCTTTTCTTACATCTGGACAGCACAAGGGTGATGTCTTAAACATTTATCAAACGAAGAACCAACACGGAGAAATCATCCATAAAGATCTCGAGAAAACTATCTATCATGTCAGAAAAAATGCTCATCATGCAACGCTGAAAAGTAGCAGGTGCATTACACAACCCGAAGGGCATACGTCTATAAGCAAACGTCCCAAATGGACACGTGAATGTAGTTTTTTCCTGATTCTGGAGCAATGTGAATTTGGTTATAACCGGAAAAGCCATCTAGAAAACAGTAGTGACTGTGTCCAGACACACGTTCTAGCATTTGGTCAATGAAAGGGAGCGGGAAGTGATCCTTCCTTGTTACTGTGTTCAACTTCTGTAGTCGATACATACTCGCCATCCTGTGGTTGTACGTGAGGGACTAATCATTCTTGTCGTTCTGAACTACAGTAATGCCTGACTTCTTAGGCACAACTTGAATGGGACTAACCCATTTATCGGTATTGGGTATATGATACCCGCATCAAGTAGTTTCAGGATTTCTCCTTTGACTACATCTCTCATGTTAGGATTAAGTCTCCTTTGCATTTCCCTAGATGGTTTGGCATTCTCTTCGAGGTTAATGTGGTGCATGCAAATGGTGGGACTATTCCTTTGAGGTCTGAGATGGTCCATCCTAAGGCCTCTTTGTGTTCCTTAAGTACTTCAAAAGAGCTTACTTTCCTGTTCCGTGTCTAAACATGATGAAATAATGACAGGTAAAGTATCAGAAGAACCTAGGAATGCGTACTTCAACTAGGCAATGTTTTCAATTCAAGCTTGGGTGGCTCAACAATGGATGGAACAAGCTTGGAATCAGAGAGTAAGGGTGGTTCCACTTCATATCTTCTTTCAGTGACGTCCATTTGAGGTACAGATTCGAGCAGAGATAGGACGTCACTACAGTATGCATCATCATAGGAATCTGAGTTAAAGTTCTCCATACATGCTTGAAAGGGGTCGACGGATAGAATGTTAGTCAACGAATCTTGTATTAATCCTTCAATCATATTAACTTCATGCACATCATCATCATCAAGATTCACAGGTTGTTGACTAATATCGAACACATTCAATTCTACCGTCATGTTGCCAAAAGACAGTTTCAACACTCCATTACGACAATTAATGATTGCGTTGGACGTAGCCAAGAAAGGACGTCCTAAGATGACAGGAATGTGACAGTCTGGGTTTTGTACAGGTTGAGTGTCTAAGACAATGAAGTCTACGGGAAAATAGAATTTGTCAACCTTGATCAAAACGTCTTCGACCACTCCACGAGGAATCTTGACAGATCGGTCTGCCAGTTGTAGAGTGATAGATGTTGGCTTCAACTCCCCAAGACCTAACTGCTCATAAACAGAATATGGCAGTAGGTTAACACTTGCACCTAGGTCTAATAACGCTTTATTGACCGTGTGTTCTCCTATAGTGCAAGAAATTGTTGGACATCCTGGATCCCTAAACTTGGGTGGAGTTTTGTTCAGAATGATGGAACTCACCTGTTCAGCTAAGAAAGCACGTTTGTGCACATTGAGCTTGCGCTTTTGAGTACACAAGTCTTTGAGGAATTTGCATAAGCAGGGATTTGCTATTGCTCAAGAAAAGGAATGTTGATGTTGACTCTTTGAACAGATCTAACATCTCATTGTAGTAGGTGCTTTTCTGTTGATAGATCAACTGAGGAAATGGGGCACAGGAGATGAGTTGGCAAAGGGACATTCACAGCAGTAGAATTGTCAGATTTTCCAACTTGCTCAGGCTATTGGTTTTCTGGGGTGTGTAGGCAATGGATTTGGCTAGATTCATTAGTGTTGCCTACATTGTTCTCAACTTTACCACTTCGGAGTGGTGATGGATGGACTTGATCGGGTGAGGTTTCATTGCAATGATGTGCCTGTTGAAATATCCTCTTTGGATTTTGTTGGGGTTGGCTAGGAAGTTACCCTTTTCTCTCTCGCTCATGGAATCGCAGAGTTGACCATCTTTTGATCAAGATTTTCTGACTTGCACCAGACTCTGGACATCTCCTCTAGGGATAATCTCTTGTCGGTATTGTGTTGAGGATATGATTGTTGTTGTTGAGGGTTCCTAGGGTATTGATAACCTTGATTGTTTTGATAGCTTGATTGGGTTGAGATGGTCCTCCTGAGTGGGTCCTTTGGACCATGAAAAGTTGGGTGGTTCTCCATCCTGGATTGTAGGTCTGTGAATAAGGGTTATGCTCTGGTTTTTGAAACATGGCATGTGCCTGTTCAAGCCTAGATTCCTGGACTGCAAGCAAATCGGGACAATTTTGGAATTGATGGTTGGGATCGTTACAAGCGGCACATACAGACGAAGCGACATGTTCTCGGAGAGTAGTGGTGGAAGGTTTTGAATTTTTATGTAGTTCTAACTCTTCTAATCTCCTAACTATTGATGCCATGTTTGCTTTCCCTCGAAATCTGCTTCAATCCTAAAAGCCTTCGCTTCGGATGTAGTCTTTCTGGGTTCACGGATGGATTCCCACTGTTGCGTCTTTTCAGCTACTTCAATCAAGAAGTCCCAAGACGCATCAGCAGTTTTGTCTACGAATAGACCATTACACATCGACTCAACCGTTGTTCGGGTGGACACATCTAGACCTTCATACAAAATTTGCACAAGTCTCCATTTTTCAAAACCATGATGGGGACATTGGAGCAATAATTCATTGAATCTCTCCAAGTATCTAGCTAAGGTCTCACCCTCTAATTGCACAAAGCTATTCAGACTTTGACGAATTGTCGCAGTCTTGTGATTCGGGAAAAACTTTTTGAAAAACTCCTTTATGAGGTCATCCCATGTCATGATGGATTGAGGCTGTAAAGCATAAGCCAGGCCTTTGCCTTATCTTTCAGGGAGAAAGGAAAGAGCCTTAACTTTAGGGTTTCGTCGGACATTTGAGTGAAACGCAGAGTTCCACAAATTTCCTCGAATTCTCTCACGTGGTGGTACGGGTTTTCATTCTCAACACCTCTAAAAATAGGAAGCATCTGTATTGTGCTCGATTTCAGCTCATAATGGCCATTATCCTCGGGTAGCACAATACAGAAGGTTGACTGGCTCTAGTTGGGTACATATAATCCTTGAGGGTACGGGGTTCTCCCATTGTTTCGGTTTGATCTGGGCTGTCTACCTCAGAACTCAGAATTTCGATAGGTTCTTCTTGATTAATTCTAACAAGTCTGTTTGTTTGGTCTCTATAGGTCACAATCATGTCCTTGTAGGTACCTCAACTAACATGTTGGTCAGACAGAGCAATCGGAAACAATTTGGCCCACAAGGGTTACGAAGATTTGGTTTTGAATGGGTGTTGGACTAACAAGGGATTTTGGTTTTTGGTTTAAAATTGGGCTTTGGAAAATTTTTGAACTAAACCTAGCATAAATTAGCACAACCCAAAAAGAAAATAAAAACAATAATAATAATTAAGACAAGCCCATAAAAGAAAATGAAAAAGAAAAAAGAAAAAAAAATAAAAGAAAAATAAAGACAAAAATAATTAGTCCCAAAGAAAAAGAAAAAGAAAAAGAAAAAGAAAATAAAGGAAAAATAAAAATTATTACAATCCCAACTAAATAATTAAATTAATTATTACAAGCCCGAATTTGAATTTAAATGAGGCCCAAGTGGGTTAACTCATGGGTTAGGCTTACTTGATTTTTGGAGGGAAGCCCAAAAATAGGCTTTTGGTCCCCTTTTAGTTGCACAGCCCAGTTGGGCTTTAGGATCGTCCTTAGCAGCTTCGCGCTCAAGCCCAGCAACAACAGGTGGAACAGAGCCCAGCAGCAGCAGCAACGAAGCCCAGCGCACAGAAGACCACGAGCCCAGCAACAAAAGAAGGCAGAGCCCAGCAACACTTAGCAAGCCCAATTCAGTTGAAGTTGGTGAAGCCCAGTTCAGAGAAGTACAAGCCCACCAGTAGAAGGCAGAGCCCAGCAGCAGCAGGTGGCTAAACCCAGTTGCTTTGGCTTGGCAGCAGCAGGCTTGGTTCACCAGCTCCAGCAGCAGCAGCAGCAGCAACTCAGTGGCACCTGCAAGTGAACAAGAGTGCAATGATCTCAGGAGACAGCTTCAAGCACAACAAGGCCACAACAGCTTCAAGCACAGCAATGAAAACTTCAAAAATATGGCAGCCAGCTCCCCGGCAGCGGCGCCAAAAACTTGGTGTGGAAATGGGGTTGCACACAAAACTTGCAAGTATACAAGGCCAAGTTTTAGTATAGAAGGTAAGCAAGGGATTAGTCCACAGGGAGTGGGAGCATAAAGAAGTTAAACTATGCTGGCAGATGATGTAAAACAAGATGCAAGATCACAATGTTATAGTGGCAGTGAAACAAAGAGGGCAAATGGCATGAACCAAGGCTGTGAGCCAAGGGCAGGGGGGAGTTTGTGCACTGATTTCAGTGCACAACAGCTTCAAAATGCAAGAAAAACAGTGAAGGAAATAAACTGATCAGGAAGCAAAACAAGACTGAAATTGAGTGATTGTAAAAGGGATTGTGGCTAAGCTAAGGCCTAGTATCCACCTTTGTGTCCTAGCCAAGCAGTGTGATCCTAGGTTGAGTTGAAAATCCTATGCGTACATCTAGAATGGGAGGAAAACTAATTTGCTCCCTAGTTTGCCCCTAGCATTGACTGTCTTTTGACAGAACAATCAATCACAGGCACTATAAGCATTAATCTCTTCCCATTGCTCAATCAAAACATACATCAGGATAACTATCCTAGCAATTCACCATTTGACAGTGCATAAGGCTTCAACTGAGCCTTAACTTAATGCTACTTAGCTCATGCTCAACATATTACAAACACAAGCATTCATCATACAAAATAATTCAAACACAACATACACATAACATTCAACTGTTAACTGCATAAGAGGAACAGAAATTGGAATTGCATAAAATTTGTTTCAATTCTCTACTGGCTAGTCCAGAGATCATCCCCTCATACCCCCCCCACCCCCCCACACACATCCCCTATTTATACATATAAGAAAAATCCCCAAAAATCAGTGAAGTTAGGGTGTACCCAAAAATCCAAAATTCACTCACCTAACACACTGATAACAACCCAATCAACCAACCCATGCTTCAATTAGACGTACAATTGATTTCCCCCCCAAAAGTTCCCAAATCAGAAAAATTAGGGTTTTAGAAATTAAAATTAGAAATTTACCTAATCTCTGACTCCAATCAAACTTCGACCCATGCTTAGAATTAGTCTTCTCTTGCTTCCCATACCGTTAATTTGCCTCTAGATCGACCTAATTTACCTATTTCACACTTTAGGGTTTCGGTTGAAAATGTGTGAAATAAGTAAAGTAGAGGGACTAGGGAGAGGGGAACAATGATGGGTTATCATTGTTTGACGCTGTGGTGATTATGGTGGTGATGGCGGAGCAGTTGGGAGAGCAGGTGGAGGAGCAGGTGGTGGAGATGGTGGTGGTATGGCGTCTGTAGAGGAATGGAGAAGATGGAGTCGATGGTTTTGGGAAGAAAGGTGCGTTTGGTTGGGTATAGGGTGTTCGATACTTGGGTGTTAGGCGGGTTCAGCGAGGTTTGATGATCTGCGACATGGAGCGATGGATGGGAAGATGGTAGGTGGTATGGCGTCTGTAGCAAAACGGACGACCCAAGATGGAGATGGGCGTTGCGATGTAAAGCGGGGGCTTCGGAGTTTGATGTGCGATGATGGAGCGACCGTAGGATGCTGAAATGCTTCGATCTGACGGCTGAAATCCGAGACGGGCTTGGATATAGAAAATGGGTTTGGGTAAGGGTTTTGGGCCTTGGGTATGCCAAGCCCATATCTTCTTTAAGAACAATTCTTCCTCTTCAAGCCCACTTCTAGCCTTTTGGTCTTGTGCACGACATTCTTCGCGGCTTCCTTGTGTAACTCCTCCCGACTTTTCATTACTTTTCTTCTCTTTTCTCTCCGTAATTCATCCAAACTTTATTTACAACCTAAAAATGCAAAATTAATTAATAAAAATATTTATTCTTGAAAACAAAGAAAATACAGAATATGGGATAAAATGTAGAATTAATGCACAAAAGATGAGTTAAATGCCAAGAAAAATATATAGAAATATGCACTTTTTAGCACTCATCACGCGGGACCGGGCAACTTGGCCGGCCGGCCATGCCTTAACCGTGGCCGGTCCCACACCTTGCAACCACTAATTTCTCATAATTATTATTTTCCAAATTCATGAAACTCCTGAGTTTGAGTAAAATTCGTGATTTCTCCATATTTTCTCAAATATTGCTCGAATCACGAAAAACCAAAAGCCAACATGGTCACAAGGCCGGCTAGCCTCTCACGGTAATTTTAAATATTAAAACATTTTTATTTTAATATTTTTAAAATATTGTTGAATTGAGCATACATGCTCATTCCACCAAAAAATCGAAAATTCTCAGCTAAGATGAAACTCTTCTGAAAATTCACGATATTGCTCATATGCGCATCAGAAAATACTGAAACTCTCAGTATGGAGACACGGACATCATGGTAACACGTGTGTGCCTCTATGATCGACCAGGTCGTTCCTAGGGTTGCACGAAGCCAGTCCCACACGTTTTCGCAATTCTGACCTAATTTGCTCAATTGCTCATACTGGGCCCGAACTCTCTCCAACCAACTGGAGAATCCTCCAAACGACCAACAACTGGTCTGGTGAACACCTAGAGCCAGTCCCATACCCTCTTGGTCGGTCCTCATCTCTCATACCTAAGTTTTACACCTAATGTTAAACCCAGCAATATTTTCAGTAAATGGTGAATCCACCACTTATTCATGATTTCTCACCAACTCTCAAACTGAGAATCCTGGTGCGAGTTCACTCAAGAAATGTACACCACATGGATGTTCCTCATCCCATGTGGTCAGTACCTATCATTCATGATCAATTTTCAGCAATTCCCCAATTGATGGAGGATTGACCAAAAATTAGGGTTTTTAAATGAACGCTCTGTGAAACCATCATTCTGAGCACTCTTCGAACACTAATAAAATTTATGTTGATTCACTAATCAACATCAATATTTTAATTGATATTTTATTGGGTCACGTCACCAGTAAATAATTGGCTGAATCGAGCAACACTTGCTCGATTACCCGACTATAATCAATATTCGGCAATTCATCGATAATTCCTCGAATTGAGCAATACTTGCTCAGTTGTACGTCAGATTATCAAAATCATTAATTTGGTGAATTGAGCAATACTTTCTCAGTTGCCCATCAAATTCTTAATATTCAGTAATTTGCAGAATTGAGCAATACTTGTCAAGTTGCCCATCAAATTCTTAATATTCAGTAATTTGCAGAGTTGAGCAATACTTGCTCAGTTACCCATCAAATTCTTAGTATTCAGTAATTTGCAGAGTTGAGCAATACTTGCTCAGTTGTCCATCAAATTCTCAATATTTGCAGAATTGAGAAATACTTGCTCAGTTGCTCATTAAATTCTCGTAGTTCGCAGAATTGAGAAATACTTGCTCAATCGTTCAACTAGTCAGTAATTCATCAATGAATCAACAATACTGACGTTCCTTCAAGGAACTAAATGTTCGATCCATGAATCGCTGAGCATTCACCATTCATGCTCGATTCACCAAAACTTAGACTCATTGTCTAATCAGTCAACAATTGACTAATCAAAACACGTCTACCTGTAGACTCCACGACTTGTGAGACATCAATCACGTCACAAATGAGGGGATATCACTTAGGGTTTTGGTCTGGCGGTCTACGACACGTGGATTCATCCACAACGAGAAATGTGCGTAAGTCGTGTAAACGGTTGAAGGAGTTAGCAAAGTAGTGGGTGCACGATCAGTCAAGTCTCCACACGACATGGAACTGACTTTACCACGATTTCCCACTTTCCCACTCTTTCACTCAAGAAACCGTCACACTTACAGGATTAGTGGTTCATCATTCTTGCAATATAAATAAGTCAAAATCGAGGACAATAGATATCATCAGTATCAACATTTTCCGTCAACAACTCGATACAAACTTATTCACAGAACTCAACTTCAGCAGTTCACCATTATTGCAGAAACCTTCAACACACCCACAATCCTCGATCATCACTGATCCCACACAATTCTCAGCTTCCCTCCTACATATCAACCCATCTCCCTCTTTGCGACCGAATTGACTCTGGAACGGCCATTCTTTTGGTTTAGGACGGAGTCATACAGATTGATTTCCCGAATCTAAGCACCCCCTTTGCAGCGGTGCATCTGTGTGAGGATTAACATTTTTCCTGGTCGAGGAATATCGACGCCACGCTCGTCTCTCCACTTCCCGAAAAACCGGCGACCCGTTTTTCCCCATCCACTGATTGGCGACCACAGTGGGAGATTAATCTCTCGGTGGCAATTTCACATTTTCACAAGATGGTTGGTCTTAGGTCTGGGTTAGTCACAAATCCCAACGCAAACAACGCCATCACTAGTAACAATGGTGGTACTCCAGAAACTACTCTTGCTTCCAACATCGGTGCTGGTCATACCACTTCTTCTCAAACCAACAAAGGAACCTGCAAGATTAATCATTCGTGAAATCCTGGAACGCTTTATGGTGGATCGATGAAAAGACAAGACACCGATTCATCGTCATCAACTTCCATATCCTGTGCTACGCAAAAAATTCCTCTCACGAAGGGCTACACTTCCCCAACGTCCACAATACAACGGAACAGGGAACGCTCGAGAATACGTTTGTCGATTTATGGAGGCACTAGGAAAGCATGAACACAACGGAATGATCCCAATCTACAGAGCCTTGCTGAAGAATCTGCGATTCCATATTTTCTCAGAACTTCATGAAGCAGCCAAGCGATCAGCAACTACCACGCATGCTTTATTGGGAAGAGACGAACCTAGACTGAGAACCTCGTGATACTCAGCGTCTCTTCAACATAAAATACAACCTCCAACCTTTCATGAACGCTGTTGCTAAAGGAAGCAAAATGAGAACCGACGCACCACAACAGAAGCATACTTCTCCAATCTCCCAGGATCCTTCAGAAGCGCAAAGAAAGGATAACCAATCCTTAAATGCACAAACCTCGACCTGGCATCAACGAATGAGAAAATGATCAGACAAACTCAAACTTTTCTCTTCTCATGAAGGAGTGATCGAGTTACTAGAAGTCTGGGTTCAAGATGATGCAATCAAATTGTCGTTCATCAGGAGAGAGCCAACTGAAGAAGAAATGGAGAATCCCAGACATCTGTCCATCCTGGAATACTCCTTGAACCTTCATCACAGAGAAGGAGATGCACGACTAAGGACTGCTTACCGCAGTCCATATCAAAGGAAACGAATCCGGTAGAACGTTAGTCCATGCTGGCACCGCTATCAACGTTTTTCCACTGAAATCCCTCAGAGTCGCAGGCATCACTCGACAAGAAACTACTCATGCTCTCATCTCAATCAGAAACCATGAAGGAACGCTCAGAGATACTCATGGCTACATCACTCTCAAAGTGAACATAAGTTCAACAAATCAAGTTTCACGTAATCATGAAGACCCAGGATAACATGGTCTTCAGACGAACGTGAATCCAAGATGAAAACATGGCTACTGAAAAAGCGCTTTTAGTTGCACATCTCTCCAACAAAGAAAGTTCTGGTCCATAAGATTTGGCGAACATTCCATTATCAGAGCACTTGGAGGAATTTCAAACTTTGACGAAGTAGAAGCAAGAACCTGCGAAAGATGCATAGACATTCATTGGGAGGTTACGCACTCAGGCAAGTCTCATTCCATGTATATGTCATTTATTTCCTCACATGCTATCCTAGCGTGGGGACTCAATTCTGCTAGCAACTCTGTTAGACGTTATGAATGGTAGTTGCACCGCATTAGTATTTTACCAAGTGGTTGAATCTGACGTTTCTATGAATCGAGCATTGAGACATTCATTACTGAGATGGCATCAAAGCATGGCAAAAAAACACTTTGAGCGTTTCTCCATAGCCTTGAAGGAGTGTTCATGTGTGCCATAAAATCAAAAAGCTCTAATATCTGCACAAGTGTTGAATCCCACTACCGCAATGAAAAGATGTTGAATCAACAGAAGATAGTTTGGGCCGAGACGATCAAACCTAAGACATGCTCAACGCTCAAGCATCTAAGAAGCCCTCAAATCGTACTCCCAATCAAAGAGTACACCTTCGATAATGACGCCTCTGGCTTCAGCACAAATACCTCGACACTGATTCAACACCAGCACGATCAAAGTGTAACTGAACTACAATTAATAAGTCTTTATTATCCCATGATAAGACTTCTACAGTATATGCAACATCATTCATCCATGGATACACAAACTCCTTCAACATACACTGGGGACTTGATCTTATTGGAATTTGGAACCTGATGTGATTCCATGAAACTTCATTGACGGGACTTCTCTACGTTACAAATCACTGCACGGCTGAGGAACTTCCTCTCTTCACCAGAATGAAGACTGTTGTTGTTATATACCGCACAACAACATCGATTCCATGACGAAGCCACTTCACAGTAAAGTCATATCAGGAGAATTTGGGTTGAAATCCTAATACACCTTCATCTTAGGAATGCTCAACTCACCAATTAGTTCGTGCATGTAAATGCTCACTGGATGGAAGAGCAAAGACTATTATCTTCGGTCTCTGTATCAACTCAAATCATAGTATCGGCATCAACATAAGGAATAACTCTATTCATGGTCTCAGCATCAACAAGAATTTCTGGAGAAAATTCAATTGTGGTCTCATCAGCCTCAGGCACAACATCCGACTTCATCAACTATAGCTCTAATGATTCATATCAAGATGTTTATACCTGAAAATATGGTAACATGAATGTCTTCCCAAAGCTTACACAACAGACGGGCATAAACCAAAGTCTTCTACAAGATGTTCTCATCGCCTCCACAAAAGAGATACAACACATTTCAGGCCATGGGTTTACAAAAACGTACCAATGGGTGAGGAATGGGACGATACTTCCTGAACGAAAGATGTTCGCCTATGTCTCTTCTACAACATACCAAAAGGGCGCATCAATCGGACATACAAGATGAAATATATGGCCTTTACCGTCAGGACTACGAAATCTGAAAATTTTGTACGGGATTACAAATTATAAATGTGCACGCTTCGTTGGATGACCTCTGCAACTCCAAATTGAGTGATTCTTGTCTCATGTGATAACTCATTCTCTTACCTTCAAAAGTTGGGGTCAAGCACTGAATTCCTACATCGTATGAGGTTTCTACAGCTTTCAGAGCATACAACATGTAAGCAGCAATTCTTAGACGGGATTCATAACTTCCACAGTCGATCGGTGTCCACCACGTCTTCCCACTAAGTCCTTCATCAAGGTATCTCCAACTTTGACCGTCTAGGTCTTTACATCAATTTCTCTATTGGGTTCTCTATCTAGGTCATGCCAGAAGAAAGGAAAACGAAAATGGGAGATTTCTCTACCTAGGTTCTCTACTGGGGACTGACGGTCCACTGATCATGGCGATTAGTTTCACAGTCCAAGACCCGTGGCACCAGACTCTCATGTTCTGATCACTCACCACAAAAGTAATTCTACCACCGGTACATGCAACCATGGTCATTACATCACCCTCTCTTGGGAGCAACCTCAGTTATGGGCCCGTGACCAAGGTTTCAGGAGCGATGTTTCTACGACTGACAGAAACAAGATGGCACTGCAAGCACCATGTATCAATCAAGGTTTCCTGATCTCAAATGAACCAATGACATTATAATCCTTCTCCAACCGTTCAAACACAAGCCGAATGGTCTAAAGACACAATATGAGTGTTTTGTGACAAATCCGTCTGAAGTAATTTTACACTTCCCTGTACAAAGCGACGAGCTGGGAGCAATTGGTGAAGCATCTAGGTATGGGTCATATACCGTTCTCTTCGTAGGGATGTCTTATACAACATATACAAAATTCACAGCAATTGGAGAAACGAGCAAAGAGATGTGGCCAAAACATTGGACTACATGCCAGCTGAAAAATTTCTGGAAGTCTCCTGGAAGTTTACTGTTTCGCCTCTTTCATGCCCTAAACATGCTCAAAACTCAAACAGCTTCTTTTCTAAAGCTCGGAAATTTTCTGGGCTTGAAGATACATATGCAGATCGCGAAAATCCGACTTCGAACGAAGATTCTACGGTGTTTTGGTTAAAAGGCTGAAGTCTGAAATTTTCTGGTGACGTATTTCAGCAAAATTACTCGTATGCTGACATGGATTCTCATTCATTCATTCACAAATCAGCAATTTCATACTTCTATGAAGAGATTACAGGAGATATGCTTACTAGGGGAGTCTCTAAATCATTTGAAGGCTCGGCAATGCCGAAATCTCCATTGGCAACGCCGCTATCTCCATTCGGTTCGGGAATTCTCCATATTCCCACATCCCAAAGAAGAGCACGCTTCATCAACATGCTGCTTATCTACAATGATATCTTCCTGGATTCATCAACAACAATTATTTCATTCAAGGAGATGCCACGATCACCTGCACGAAAAAGATACTTACATCGACTTCTTCTTCATTAGTGCTGGATTCATGAATTGTTTGCCCTAGAACAAGTTGAAGACCGCCAATCGATGGAGTAAAAGTATGAAAAGAAATGACAAACCTTGGTCTCGTGATCCTAATTGCATGGGCAAAGTCATGACACAAGGAGCGCTAACAACTCATCAAAGAAACAGCTAGGGACTTCACGTCATTTGCTAACATCATGCAGTCCTTACTTCTGGATTCTCCGCTCCCGCATACTTTCTTCCATTTCCGTGGAGTCTACATTGATCCAGGATCTCACTATACGATCATACTATGATAAAGCTAATAAAATAACCAGGAGTACAACTCAGTATGAAGGATCTCTCACCACCACTCAGAGGTCCCAGAAGTACCATTTCTTAAAGTTTCGTTCGTAGAGATGTTATCTCTGGAAACACCATCTTTGGAAGTGTCATCATGGGAGTCAGTCATTCTTGCAAAATGGCTACTTCAGCACGTCGTTCATACAGAGCGCAGGATTCAACAAAACAATGAATCATGGAATAAAGGTGCTCACAACAGCGTCTACAAAAATGGTAATCCTCAACTCTTACCTATTTACGGTTTCACGAACTTAGTGATAATAACGTAAACCCTCGAAAAACTTGCTCGCCAATTCAAACTTGCCAAGACGAGCAAAATTCATTATTTAAAGTCAACAGTTGACTTTTCATGAAACTATGAATAATTCACATAACCTTTCATGTGAACATTCGCTGATTTTCTACATGTGTGCATACACTATAAAATCGCCAAACTCATACATACATTATTTCATCACGTATACAATTGTTTGCTTTCAGCAATTATTCAAATCCATAACGTGATTTTCATAAAACTGTGAACAATTCACGAAACTTCCATCATGTGGACAATTCACATAATTTTCACTTTGTGAGCCACTCCCACTAAGTGAACATTTCTGGGGTTTTGTGCATACACTGACAAATCACAGAACCTAAACAATCAACGTTTTATCAAAAAATTGTTTACCTCTAACAATTGCTGGAAATCAAAATTCTGATTTTACATAAATTTTTACTGTGTGAACATTCACTGATTTTTCAAAAAGTTGGACAGACGTCCATTCTACAATTGTGAAAACTCAGACATTATTTCACCATGTATGATTTTCTACTTTCAGCAGTTGTTCAAAATCAAAACATTCATTTTACAAAAAATATTTTTAACGTGAAACTCACGTAAATTTGGAAATTATATTTTGCTCCCTCGTGCGAGCATCCGTCTTTGAAACAAGAGCATATTTTCAAAAATAAAATTTTTCATGAAAGCTCATGGACAAAATTTTATTACTACCAGACACATGTCTATTCAAAAAAAAAAAAAACTTTTCTCTCGTACGAGCATCTACCTTTGAAACAAGAGTTTATTCCCTTTTGTGAGATCTCACATATTTAAAAAATAAAATTTTGGTTTTCGTGAAAACTCATAGACAAAATTTTTATTAGACTCAGGTCTATTTTGTTTGTTTCTTAAACTTACAAACAAACGCCTAAATCAGCAGTGCCTCATCTCTCCACACTCATGAGATGACACTCTACCTTACTATCAGGATCCTCACCTTGCATTTGCTCGTACATGACATCATTGGGGTAAATCGAGGATTCTGAAACTACCTTTATAGACTGAGTTCAACCACTGATCTCGTCGACTGAAAATCACCATTTAATGCTTACTGCGAAACATGACTATTCCCCACTAAGCAGGGGACTTAATGTAGATGGTGGATTTTCAACAAAGAGCAAAACCGTAAAATCATGAGGCATGTTTTTTGACGCGGCTTTCAGGCATGCAACGATTCATATTTTACAAAGCCATGATGAATATGTTTTCGAAAAGCCTCCATCAGCTGAGCGTTCGATCCCTGGCATTTCATCGTGCCCTCTATACAGAATAACATATTTGGGCGGTTCTCCGTAGATTGAGGACTTAACGCCTCCAGGACGTCGGTGATACTCACTGTTCCCTGACTGCAGGAGAGTGACCCACCTCCACATAGAAGAATAGTTGGGCGGAGGACGCCTTCAGGACGTCGGTGACACTTCACCGTTCCCTGATTATGTGGAGAGAGTGCATAGATTCAGGCGATTCTCCGTGGATTGAGAACACTAACGCCTTCAGGTCGTAAACAACATCGTGACTCCCTGACTGTGCACCACTCAGAATAGATGTGACGCTTTAACTGGCTAATATCTTTTATGAAGTAGATTACCTTTGTCGTGACATTCACTACTGAATTCCCAGAATAATCTATCATTGCTCCTATACCATGGTCGAATCCACGGCCTGATCCCATATAATGGCAATAATAATTGCTCCTATTCCATGGTCGAATCCACGGCCTGATCCCATTGAATGGCAATAACAATTGCTCTTATTCCATGATCGAATCCACGGCCTTATCCTATGGAATGGCAATAAAAATTGCTCCTATTCCATGGTCGAATCCACGGCCTGATCCCATGGAATGGCAATAAACAATTGTTCTGATTCTATGATCGAATCCACAGATTGATCTCATAGAATAGCAATGAAACAGCTGTATTATCTCATTACTCCGATTTCATGATCGAATCCACTGGTCTCATGAAATGGTGATAGATAAATCTTAATTACTCCGATTTTATGGTCGAATCCACGATCCCATAGGATGGTAATGCTCGTTTTATTATTCTGAATTCATAGTCGAATCCACATCTGATCTTATGAATTAATAATGAATAACTATTCATTTTTATTACTCAGTTTCATGAATTATTCTCCACTGAATTTCATAAATTAGTAATAAATACTCCACAACCGGGCATCTGGACCATCACTGAGTAATCCCCACAAAAATGGTGCAAGTGTACTCGACAATGATGCACGACTGAGCACCCAGATGCACGAACGAGCATCCAAAAATATGAAACAATGGGGAATCCCTCGCAAAACAGGTGAAAACATTAAAATAATAATAAAATAATGGAGGCGCTCACGGTGGGCCCACCGTCCCGCCGGCCGGCCGTGCCCTAGCCACGGTCGGTCCGCGCCCCTCCCATTATTTTTCCTTATTTTATTTTCATAAACTCTTGAGGGTTCTCCATCTTAGCAAAATTCCTTATTTTGTGCAAAACTTGTGAATTCTCCATAACTTGGTGGATTCTCCAAATAATAATATAAAATAAGAAAAAGTGTGCGGGACCGTGTAACCCAGCCGGCCGGCCATGCCCAAGCCGTGGCCGGTCCCACACCTCACAATCCTTAGCTTTTTATAATTAAACTCCTTGTTTCAATAAAAACTCATGGATTCTCCATATCTTCATGGATTCTCCATATCTTCAAGGACTCTCCATAACCTCAAGGATTCATGAAAAATAATAATAAAATAGGGAAAGGTGCACGGGACCGGGCTACTTGGACGGACGGCCATGCCTTAGCCGTGGATGGTCCCACACCTTGCAATCCCTAATTTCTCATAATTATTATTTTCCTAATTCATGAAACTCCTGGGTTTGAGTAAAATTCGTGAGTTCTCCATATTTTCTCAAATATTGCTCGAATCACGAAAAACCAAAAGCCAACATGGTCACACGGCCGGCTAGCCTTTCACGATAATTTTAAATATTAAAACATTCTTATTTTAATATTTTTAAAATATTGATGAATTGAGCATACATGCTCATTCCACCAAAAAATCGAGAATTCTCAGCCAAGATGAAACTCTTCTGAAAATTCACGATATTGCTCAAATGTGCATCAGAAAATACTGAAACTCTCAGTATGGAGACACGGACATCATGGTAACACGTGCGTCCCTCTATGACCGACCAGGTCGTTCCTAGGGCTTGCACGAAGCCGGTCCCACACGTTTTCGCAATTCTGACCTAATTTGCTCAATTGTTCATACTGGGCCCGAACTCTCTCCGACCAACTGGAGAATCCTCCAAACGACCAAAAACTGGTCACGTGACCTCCTAGAGCTGGTCCCATACCCTCTTGATCGGTCCTCATCTCTCATACCTAGGTTTTACACATAATTTTGAACCCAACAATATTTTCAGTAAATGGTGAATCCACCATTTATTCATGATTTTTCACCAACTCTCAAACTGAGAATCCTGGTGTGAGTTCAGTCAAGCACTGGACACCACATGGAAGTTCCTCATCCCATGTGGTCGGTCCCTATCATTTATGATCAATTTTCAGCAATTCCCCAATTGATGGAGGATTGACCAAAAATTAGGGTTTTCGAATGAACGCTCTGTGAAACCATCATTCTGAGCACTCTTCGAACACTAATAAAATTTACGTTGATTCACTAATCAACATCAATATTTTAATTGATATTTTACTGGGTCATGTCACCAGTAAATAATTGGCTGAATCGAGCAACACTTGCTCGACTACCCGAATATATTCAATATTCGACAATTCATCGATAATTCGTAGAATTGAGCAATACTTGCTCAGTTGCACGTCAGATTATCAAAATCATTAATTTGGTTAATTGAGAAATACTTTTTCAGTTGCCATCAAATTCTTAATATTCTGTAATTTACAGAATTGAGCAATACTTGCTAAGTTGCCCATCAAATTCTTAATATTCAGTAATTTGCAGAGTTGAGCAATACTTGCTCAGTTTCCCATCAAATTCTTAATATTTAGTAATTTGCATAGTTGAGCAATACTTTCTCAGTTGTCCATCAAATTCTCAATATTTGCAGAATTGAGCAATACTTGCTCAGTTGCTCATTAAATTCTCGTAGTTCTCAGAATTGAGCAATACTTTCTCAATTGTTCAACTAGTCAGTAATTCATCAATGAATCAACAATACTGACGTTCCTTCAACGAACTACATGTTCGATCCATGAAACGCTGAGCATTCACCGTTCATGCCTGATTCACCAAAACTTAGACTCATTGTCTAATCAGTCAACAATTGACTAATCAAAACACGTCTACCCTGTAGAATCCACAACTAGTGAGACATCAATCACGTCACAAATGGGGGGATGTCATTTAGGGTTTTGGTCTGGCGGTCTACGACACGTGGATTCATCCACAACGAGAAATGTGCGTAAGTCGTGTAAACGGTTGAATGAGTTAGCAAAGTAGTGGGTGCACGATCAGTCAAGTCTCCACACGACATAGAAATGACTTTACCACGATTTCCCACTTTCCCACTCTTTCATTCAAGAAACCGTCACACTTACAGGGATTAATGGTTCATCATTCTTTCAATATAAATAAGTCAAAATCGAGAACAACAGATATCATCAGTATCAATGTTTTCCGTCAACAACTCGATACAAACTTATTCACAGAACTCAACTTCATCGGTTCACCATTATTGCAGAAACCTTCAACACACCCACAATCCTCGATCATCATTGATCCCACACAATTCTCAGCTTCCCTCCTACAGATCAACCCATCTCCCTCTTTGCGACCGAATTGACTCTGGAACAGCCATTGTCTTGGTTTAGGCCGGAGTCATACAGATTGATTTCCCGAATCTAAGCACCCCCTTTGCAGCGGTGCATCTGTGTGAGGACTAACATTTTGCCCGATCGAGGAATCTCGACGCCACGCTCGTCTCTCCACTTCCCGGAAAACCGGCGACCCGTTTTTCCCCATCCACAACCAGTTCGCGTACTAGCAAACCCAAACTTAGTCCGGCCTTTTAGGTACGCGTACCCATATGCATACCTATGTGGATAATATTCTAAAATTGGTTTGTTCATGAACTAATACATTTATATAATAAGGAATGCAATCTCTTGCAAACCGTGGCTATAATGTTCATGACTTGATTCGAGTAAATCAAAACCGATTTTGTTTCAACTGTGTCTTGTATACTTCTATGAGTATATATATACAATTGAACCACTCTAGAACTAGTTTCATTTGAGTCATTTGAACTAGTTATGGTTAAGATGAATGAGGTTGATATGAAAGTGTTCATATGGCTAACTTCGCTTAACTATTATTGAGATAACAAGGTGCACACGTTTAGGTACGGTTACTCATATCTAAATGAAGTCACTTTTCATTTGTGTGTAACAAGCTAAGTTTGATCTAACGGTTGAAAGATATTAGATTGAGTCTAATCAGGTTTTCATCTGACGGTGAATATTGAATGTTTTGTTACCAAGGTAGCATTGATTGCAAACCCTGATTTGAAGACTATATAAAGGAGAACTCTAGCAACTGGGAAACCTAATCCCCACACCTCATGTGTGATACTAGTTGCGACTAGAGTCGATTCTCCTTTAACCTTAGGTTTTTCCAAAACCCTGTAGGTTAACGACTTGAAGACTTCATTGGGATTGTGAAGCCAGACCCAACCATTTTCTATGTAGTTGCGTGTTATGATCTTGCTGTTTTTATCGTGATTGAGTACTATCTTCTCTAAAATTTGCTCGAGATTTAATCTCCGATATGCAAGATAAAAAGTAGTCACAAACATCTTCGTCTCATCGTTTGTGATTCCACAATATCTTGTTTCGCTGCCATACGATTAAGATTATTGTGAGGTGATTGATATTTCTAGGTTGTCCTTCGGAAATATAAGTCCGGTATATCAATTGGTTCATCTTCACCTTGATTTATCAAAAAAAGGAACAAAACTCATAGGTTTATTTGTGGGAGACGGATTTATCTATTCAATAGACTTTTCTGTGTGAGACAGATTGGTCTATCAAGTCTTTGACTTTGGGTCGTAGCAACTCTTAGTTGTGGGTGTGATCAGCTAAGGGAATCAAGTGCGCAAAATCCGGCGTGGTTCTAGAGGCGTAAGGAACGCGACTGTACCTTGATCAGTATGAGATTGGTTAGGGCTCAACTACATTCCAGTCCGAAGTTAACTTGGAGTAGGCTAGTGTCTGTAGCGGCTTAATACAGTGTGGTGTTCAAATCTGGACTAGGTCTCGGGGTTTTTCTGCATGTGCGGTTTCCTCGTTAACAAAACTTATGGTGTCTGTGTTATTTCTTTTTTGCATTATATTTGTTTATATAATTGAAATATCACAGGTTGTGTGTAAGTTCAATCAATTGTGAATCCAACCTTGGTTGTTTATTAAATTGATTGACACTTGGATATTGGTTTTTGATACCGTCCAAGTTATTTCTTATATTCAATCGGGCTCGAAAATTCCTATTTGTTTGATTGCGGATTGACTCTTGGATATATTTCCATTGATTGAGTATGACTGTCTAGTTGATTCTCTTGGAATTATATTGGAGTTTGTCCATACGGATTGCTAAGCGAAATATTGGGTATGGTTGTTAGACCCCCACTTTTTCAAGACATCAATCACGTCATATGAGGGGATATTCACTAGGTTTTGGTCTGGCGTCCTATGTCACGTGTGTACACCCACGATGAGAAATGTGAGTAAGTCGTGCAAGAAGTTGAGGGAGTTAGCAAAGTAGTGTATTGATAATAAACCAAGTCTCCGCACGACATGTAACTGGTTTAACCACGATTCCCACTTTCTCATTCTTTCACTCCAGTAACCGTCACACTTACTAGGATCAATGTGTCTACTATTCTTACAATATAAATAAGTCTTTGAATCCACGATTGAGGAACCAAGAATTCTCATCTGAACAAGAACTCTCAACAGGGCATAATTCCATCAATCAGCTAGAACTTACTCGACAGTTCACTTGCAGAAATCTCCAACACATCCACAATCTTCGATCATCATTGATTTCACATACTTCTCAGCTTCTCTCCTACATATCGACCTGCATTCTTCTTTGTGACCAAATTGACTTTGGAACGGTTATTGTCTTGGTTTAGGTCGGAGTCCTACAGATTGATCTCTCGAACTCAAAGCACTCCCATGCAGTGCATCTGTTTGAAAGGGGTTTAAGCAATTTGCTCGGTCGAGGAGTCCCCGCCCGCACGGTCGTCTCTTCACTTCCCTAAAAAACCAGCAAATCGTTTTCTCCCATCAACATGGAGTCAAGAGTTGTGAATTATTTTTATGTTTTAAGTCTTTCTTTAGAGGAATCGCTTCTGAAGTTCACTGAAACTACACGTGAATCTCAGATATTCATGGATAAACTATGTGAGACTCTTAAGAATTATGAGGACCAAAATGCACCTAAAACTATTGCTCTTGATGAACTTATATTCCAAAATAGTGTTTCCAATCTTACCTTTGATAATATTTATAATTATTCACCTAATTTAGAGGACGAGGTTAGAATTGAAAACACTGCAGATTTAGATAAGGTTCAACCATCTTCATATTATTATGATGATGAAGATACTGATTATGAAGAATACAAAATTTATAGTCATAATGATTAGGAAATTATCACACCAATCTAGCCTGATCATGATAATGATATTTCTAGTTCAAATCCTAATAATATTGAAGATTATTCAGCTATTCAAAAGGAAAATGATTTTACTAGAGATACCATTGTTTTAGACGGTGTAATATATCCTTGTAATTATGAAGCCGATGATGGTTTAGTGGAACGGGTGTATCCCGAGATTAGTGTTTTAGAGTCCGACGACACAAAGGCAATAGTCTCCGACAAAGATTATAGTACGAGTAAAGACAAACCACCTGATTATAACCTAGAAGAAGCAATCTACCATTTTCCTAAATCTGATAATTTAGAAACTAAGGAAATTATGACTAGTTTGTCCAAGGATATTGACAACTCTAGGTTTAGGGGTGAATATCATTTTCCATGTCGTTTACCTTTGACTCTTATAAAGGTCCCTAACTTGGGACTTGACGTATGTGCCTTTACCATCTTAAGAGATTCTTCGTACACGGTTTTCCGAGCCTGATTATGTCCATGAAGAAATTCAGTTGTTAAAAACCCGTCATACTGTTGACGTGGTTCACCCGGGCCATGATACCATAATTGACTTTTTCTTCCCACCCAACTATTTTCATCCAAATGTGGGAATGTATGAATTCCAAATGTGTCAGGTATTAAACTTTGAAACTAATCCTAATTATTTTAGGAAACTAGGAGTCGATACATTTTCATGAAAATGACCACTACTGAAACCAAATCTATGGTGGTTAACTTTGTAAGTTAAAGCTAATTGACTTTGAGGATCCACATCTATTTCGATTATTATTATAAGATACTTATGTTGTGACTAATCCTTTCTTGGTCTGGATGAAGGATTTAAACTTAGCTCTCTATGGGAGGCCCCCATATGGTCATGGTACACTGCTTCATATGGTAATATATTTCCTTATCTCCTTTAAAGTTTTACATTGAGTTTTTGTTCATCATTTTACTCATTTATCTTTAGAAGATCGAGGATTATGTTCAGTTTAGGTTTGGCGGTAAGGGAGAAATTTTAGTTGTACCAAAAACTCCAAAATTTTGAAGGGAAAACTTGATGTGATTTTATTTGTACCGCAAGTGCACGACTATCGATGAGATATTATGCAAAATACGGGTTTGATCCACATGGACTAAATAATTTCTATCTCTAAATTTATAATTAAATTGTGCTAACAAGATAAAAGAAAAGAATTAAAAAAATAAAAAAACCAAGAAAATAAATAATTGTTCAAAAGAAAGAGAACTGGAGTTTGGAATCCACCAATTTAATTATATAAAATACTCATGCAATACTTAGCAAGTTTTCTAATGATAACTCAAGACTATCAAGACCCAACCGATACGTTTCGGGAAATATTATGGTTAAAACAAATATTACAACTTTACGTTGTACCAAAACGAAATAATCTTCTTCGCTTATAAAAGGTCAACAGACGAAGACTGTTCAGAAAAGTTTAGGGAACGACGCATTAATGGAAAAGAAGCTAATAAAACATTTAAGCTCAAATGAATACTTTATTTAGAGATTACCAGATTTTCTTACAGAATGAAACTGGCTTCATCTTCAATTCCGGTGGAGGAGATTAGCTATTCATCATTATTTGTTATTACAAAGAGAAAAGGAAAAGAAATGAAATAAAAACCTAAAAACAATTGTTTGCTCTCGGCTCTTAACCGTCTCCAAAAATAAATAAAAAGGAATCCCCTTTACATCTGCTTCCACCACTTTATATAGCTTTCAAAAGAAACCACTTTCCTTTTCCATCCCCACTACCACATCATCATCCAATAAAAATATGCCACGTGTTGATATAAAATTAAATCTTCCAATAAAAATGTGTCATCTGTAAAATACTGCAATCAATTATTATATTCCATTACTCCATATTTACAAAGAAATATTTTCTGGGTTATTTTTGGTACTCAGGTTTTGACCAAAACCTGGGTTTAGTCTAACATTTGTCCAGCCTTTGCGTTTGGTCTAAAGACCAACATTGACCCATGTTGACCATGTCATCTCTTGACTTCTGTGATATAATTATTAATAATTTAAAATAAAATTTAATTAATAATTGAATTTACTATTATATCCTTCCCTTTATTAATATTGACCAAAAGTTATATGAAAAGTAAAAAAACGTCTCAATTATTCCGTTCAGGGCCTAGCTTTGCTACTGCCATTTCTCAATCAAGACCAAGAGCTGATAATACAATCACGATTCACCAAAGTTGATTGATCAATCGATTATGCTTACTGTCTCAAGACTTCGGATTATCCACATTCAGCCAACACATAATCCATCTCCAAACCCATGCAATCATCACCAGCAAACCCCAATTCCATTCGATATGTTGTTTTGCTTCTTTCTCAATCGAGAGATTTCACTTGGGCCAATTTCAGATCATATACAGACACCCAAATACTGCTTCCCATTAGTTCTTCCCTGTACATAACACTCGAGCCAAAATCCCATGGAAGACTTCAAGTACATCCAACCAAATCTTCCTCAACCATCCAGAACTAAGAATTACTGCTAATCTTCTCAATTCATCTTCAATTTCATCAACAATACTATCACATTTTCTCCCTAAATATCAATGGCAACAACTGTTTTCGTTCCCTGTTTTCTCTACCATATATACTGAAAATATTTCAGAAGATATTATTACAGGATAATGTTTCAGTAGTTTACAGTAACACAGGGTAAGAGTATTTATACATTGACAGACTATGGTCAAGTCAACATGACTTGAACAATATATATCCTAATACACCCCCTCAAACTTTAAAACCAGAGAGTAACAGTCTGAAAAAATCTGTAAAACAGAAACAAAAAAAATCACTTCACCCCAACAAGGGCTTGAATGACCACATACTAGAATACTCAACAAGAGCCAAGAAAGAACATAAGGATGGAACTAAACTTTATCAGAATCTGAAGTAGAAATTTCAGTAGAAGAAACATCTGCAGCAGAAGAAATATCAGCATCTGTGATAGGAGAATAAACCATATTGGACAAAAGTCTGGAGAAGGTAGGATAACAAAGTTCTTTTGTAAGTACATCTGCCAACTGTTCTTCAGAAATAACATGAGTCACTTGTAGTGTTCCATCCTCCACCAGCTCTCTAATTGCATGATAGTCTACTTCCACATGTTTGGTCCTACCATGGAAAACAGGGTTAGATGCAAGACATATAGCACTTTGATTATCACACTTTATCTGCAGAGGATAAGAAACAAAAATGTGTAACTCAGACATGATGTAAGTAAGCCATTATAACTCTTATGTAGCTCCAGTGAGGCACTTGTATTCAGCTTCAGCTGAACTTCGAGAAACAATTGGCTGTTTATTTGAAGACCAAGAAATAAGAGAACTACCCATAAAAACAACATAGCCATAAGTTGATCTTGTGCCAGGGCATTCAGCCCAATCTGAATCGGTGTATGCCAACAAAGAATGAATATCCCCTTTCTTTAACGAAATACCAGCACCCAATGTCCCTTTTAAGTACCTTAAGATCCTCTTAACTAGTAACATATGCTGATCAGTTGGTGCATGCATAAATTGAGAAACGTAATTCACTCCAAAACAGATATCAGGTCTTGTTTGAGTAAGATATTAAAGACTGCCTACTATTGTTCTGTACTCCATTGGATCAGATAATAAATTTCCATCATGAATTAAACATATTTTACATTTAGCAACTGGCGTGTCACAGGGTTTGCATTCAAGCATCTTTGCTTTGCTCAACAATTCCACAATATATTTATGTTGGGTCAAAACAAAAGCATCTGCAGATCTAGACACTTCAATACCTAAAAAATAGTGAATATCCCCTAATCCTTCATAGCAAACTCTTTACTCAAAGCAACAATCAATTTCTCAAAGAGCACAACAGAACTGTCAGTTAACAAGATATCATCTACATAAAGTAACAGCACCAACATATCTGACTGAGTTGTATAAGTGAACATTGAATGATCATTCATAGACTTTCTAAAACCATGTTGAATTTAAAAAGCACTAAATCTATGAAACCAGGCCCTTGGTGCCTGTTTCGGACCATATAAAGATCGTTTTAAATGACATACATGATCAGGAAATTCTGGATTTATAAATCCTGGCGGTTGTTTCATATAGACATCCTCAGCAAGATATCCATGTAAAAAAGCATTGGATACATCCGATTTCTTTAGTATCCATCCATTTGTGACAGCTAAATTCAAGACTACTCCAACAGTTGTAGACTTAACAACTCGAGAAAAAGTTTCACCAAAATCTACTCCATCTTGTTGGTTATAGACTTGTGCTACTAATCGTGACTTAAGCCTACCAACTGTCTCATCAGCCTTAAGTTTGACTTTATAAACCCATTTACAACAAAGAATGTTCATATCAGGTTCTGGTTTAACATAAGTCCATGTATCATTCAATTTGAGAGCCTCAATTTCATCTTTCATTGATCAAATCCATTTCTCACTTTTACAAGCCTCCTTAAAAGATTTTGGCTCAGTAGTGGTATCCAACAAACAAGTAAAAGCATTAGAAACAGGATGTTTAACTGAATGATTAAGAACAAAATCAGGAAATTGTTTTTGTTTAGAAATACCCCTCATGGACCTAGTTATAACAGGATCTTTAGAAACAGAAGGATTGATAGTAAAATCTGAAGATTCCAACTCAGAATGTATGTTAAGATTTCTATCAGAAGAATGAGAAACTGAAGGAGAAAAAGCATAGTAGAAAACGGCTTCATCAAAAATTACATGCCGTGAAATGTGAATTCTCTTGGACACAGTATCAAAACATTTATAACCTTTATGCATAGGGATATAGCCAATAAAAAGACATTTGACTGATTTATGTGACAACTTATAAGGTCTAGAATGACCAAGATAAGGAAAACAGATGGAACCAAAAACTCGTAAAGTAGAATAATCAGGATGAGTTTTAAAAAGAATCTCAAATGGAGATTTCATAGATAAAACAGGTGTTGGAGTTCGATTAATAAGAAAAGTTGCAGTCAAAAAGGCATCATACCAAAAATATTTGGGACAAGAAGAATGAAAAAGAAGGGTATTACCCATTTCTGTAATGTGGCGATGTTTTCATTCTGCGAGTCCATTTTGTTCTGGGGTATTTGGAAAAGAAAGTCTAAAATGAATACCATTAGAGTCAAGAAATTGTTTAAAAATACCTTTAGCAATCTCACATGCATTATCTGTTTGAAACCAAAGAATTTTAGTAGAAAATTAATTTTCAATGAGTGTTTTGAAATGTGTAAAACACTGTAAAGCATCAGTTTTTAATTTCATAGGATAAATCCAGTGAAATCTGCTGGCATCATCAATAAAAACTATATAACAGCGAAAACCAGCATAAGAAGAAATCAGAGATGGCCCCCAAACATCACAGTGAATAAGAGTTAAAGGAGTTGACTCCTGAGATTTTGAAAGATGAAAGGGAAGCTTTTTGCTTTTAACAATTTGGCAAGTATGACATAAAGAATCATGACTCTGAGAATTTAGCATAATGGATTTGGTGGAACTCAAATGATGTAAAATTCTCTTGGAAGGATGTCCTAGACGATTATGCCAAACAGAGGGAGAAGCAATACTAGTCGAAAAAGATGTAAAAGAACTATGAGACTGGAAAGACAAATTATGAATGGGATACAAGTTGTTAATCGTTCTATCCTGAGCCAAAACGCATTTGAACTTAAATCCCTAATCTCATAACTCCATAGATCAAAGACAAAGTAAAAATAATTCTCTCTAGTAAACTGCGCAACGGATAACAAATTATGAGCTATTTCTGGAACTAATAGTATGTTATCTAACTTAAAGTCAGCATGTGATGTGTGTAATATAGTTTTACCAGTTTGAGAAATAGAAAGTGACTCACCGTTGCCAACAACAACTTTGTCTTTTCCAATGTACGTAGAAGTATTATGAAGTATAGATTTATCTCCAATCATGTGACGAGAAGCCCCCGAATCAGAAATCCAAACTGAAGATGAACCCGAAGGATCATCACACACATCAGCTGAATTTATATGAATACCACTA
Source organism: Papaver somniferum (assembly GCF_003573695.1). Classification (NCBI taxonomy): domain Eukaryota; kingdom Viridiplantae; phylum Streptophyta; class Magnoliopsida; order Ranunculales; family Papaveraceae; genus Papaver; species Papaver somniferum. The sequence continues at coordinate 52,912,724 of NC_039362.1, read as the reverse complement.
AAAGCTTGTTAAACATTCTGATCATTCTGAACACTGGCCACATTTGAAGTTATATTATTTACGGGAGGGTGATACCTAAAAAAGCATCTACTAGCCCAATGTCATGTCTTTCGAAAAATTTGACACTCCAATGTAGAAAAATCAACAAACTGTCTCCTTGTAGCATCATCTGAAGCATCAGCAGAAGAACTAGTAGAACCATCCCCACTCTTGACTGAAGATGAACCATTCTTCGAATATGGAGCACCACCTTTTGCATTCTTGAATTTACTCTTACCACCTTTACCTCCATTAGTATTATGTCTTCCATAGAATGCAGTAGGATTAGAGGAATTAAAATTAGCACCAGATTCTTGTTGTTGATCACTAAGCCATTGTTCATGAGTCAATAAACGAGCCTTCAATTCACCAAAAGAACATGGATGTTCACGATTTTGAGCAGCAACCACAAAAGTATCATATTCTCTCCCTAATCCATTAAGTACATACATCATAAGATCTGCATCAGAAACCCTATCATTGATGGCTGCTAACGAATCAGCAATTGTCTTGAGATTATGCAAGAAAACACAAATTGACTGAGACCCCCTTCTTAAATCATATAACTGATTACGCAGCATATTACGTCTTGCACCAAACTGAGATTGAAAACTTGATTCAAGATACTGCCAAATTTGACGAGCAGATGACATTCCTAATACATCCCCTGATATAGTTGAAGTAAATGTTGTTTTTAAACAGCTCACTATAAACCTATCTGCTTTCCTCCAATATACCCACCTTGGATTAACACTGTTCATAACACCATTAATCAAAATTTGTGAGGGAGGTTCAACAATTTCACCACTAACATAGCCATAAAGATCTGTAGAGATCAATACAGGCTCAAATTGGTCTCTCCAAAGTAAGAAATTGGTGTGGTCTAGTTTTAAAGAAATGAAGTTCGCAATATTATTAAAAGGTAACGGAAAATAACCTGAATCCCCATTAGTAAACGCATCTGCAGCAGAAGAAATAGAAGAACCTTCTTGATTAAGAACATTTTGTGAAGTTGAAACATTATTCATCATTCCTCGAGTACTCGGCATCGATCTGAATGTGAAGCTTGAGATTAATCTTGATAAATTGTTGAATATGTTGATGAAAGATTTCAAGGAAATCATAAATTGAAAGATTAATCAATAAGGAAGAGAAAGATCAAAAATTATTGAAATGTATTTGATCTTTGATTGAAACACCAACTCTGTTTTTGAAAAATTTGAAAATGTTTTTACAGAGAAGAAACCCTAGATCAACCTAAGTGATACCATGAAAATATTTCAAAAGATATTATTACAGGATAATGTTTCAGTAGTTTACATTAACACAGGGTAGGAGTATTTATACATTGGCAGGCTATGGTCAAGTCAACATGACTTGACCAGTATATATCCTAATATATACTTCTCTGTCTTGATCGTGCCATGACTGGCACCCATCTGTTCAACTATTTAGTTTCAATTCCTAACAAGCCAAAATAAAATGGGCGAATCCTAAAGAATTGTGAACGGTAGCTGCTTCCCTTCCCAAAACTGGTGATGTTGAGTTATAGTGGTGGTGGTTATAGTGATGCTAAGAGATAAGAAACGATGGAGAATGGAAATGAAGATATATAAATCACTGAAACCCTAGATTTCAATTTAGGAGTTAATACCCTAAAATTCTTATCATTTCAATCATTATTTCTTCCCTCCCTGAAACCGAGATGGCGGCACCATAAGTGTTCAGGTGAAGAATGAGAAATCGAGAGATGAAGGGGAATAATTAAGATTCGAGATTAGTAAGAAATGGGTTTTTCAGACAGTAATTCTCTCTTGTATTTGTGGCCGCAACTGAAGTGAAAGAAAGAGATGCATTTAGAGGGATTTGAGGTGATATTGGTGTTAACAACAAGGATTTGAAGTTGGGTTTTCTTTGAATTAAGTTTTAGGTTGTTTCGAATCAAGAAATCGGGGAAAAATATGATTGAGCTAGGGTTTTGATTGAGAGTTGGAGGAGGAGTTGAAGGATGTACGATGATTTTTATGGGTTTAGAGAGATGGGTTCTCAAGTGCAGAGATGAAGAACAACTCGTCGTTGTGGTGGGTGAAATACAATGTTAGGTTATGATCAGAAAGTGGAAATCATCATTCTCATCTTTGTAATTACTTTGTTTAGTTAATGGTACAATGGTAACTTTGTTTAGTTATTAGATTTTATTTAGTATTTTTTATAATTACTACACAGAAGCAGATATAACACGGACAACACGCGTCAATTGGTCTTTAAACCAAACGCAAAGGCTGGACAAATGTTAGACCAAACCCAAGTTTTGATCAAACCTGAGTACCAAAAACCAAATAACCCATATTTTCTTCGTTTAATGTCTTGCACACGATCTCCATACTTCTCCACACGCCGTGACACACTTCTACACATTCCCATATCCAAATAATTGGCATAATAATTTATGTTTCCTTGGGCTTAGCCCATTTAATCATAAATCACTACATTTCCTCCATTTTACCAGCATAATTTCGCATTTTAGTCCATCGAGCTTTATATTCTAAAAAACTGCAAACTAAACAAAAACCATTAAATATATAAAAAAATAAAGAACTAAATAAATATAAATTTGAATAGTAAATATGTAAGAATTAAACATTTATCAAATTAGAAAAAGAGATTTACAGGGACCACTATGAACAAAAAGTGTGGAAGTTAGATAAATCACTTTATGTTTCTAAGCAATGGCATGAATATTGATGATTAAATAATACTATGGTCATGATTAAATATCCCACTGACCTAACTCTACTCTTCTTCTTCTTTTGCCTCCAACTGCGTATCAGAAACCCCGTTAATGAACTCTAAAAAAGAAATCGTCTCTCTCAGTTACCCTTCTCTTCTGAAAATAAATGAATCAAAATTCAAGATTTTCTCTCCGTAAATCACTTTTAAGAACCCCATGTTCCAAACAATCAAAACCCATTTCTTCATTACTCGTGAAGAAATGAAGATACGATTTCAATGAAGAAGTTGAAACTACTCGTGATGTCGTACAAGTTGCGTTGGATAAAATTAATGGGTTAATGGCGAAATTGGATGAGAAAGAAAACGGGGCTTTGCTGAGATCAATGGGATTAAAGATGAAGCAATTGAAAGTTGAACTTGCTAAGTTGAATGAATGATCATGAAGTTTTTATGCAAAATTTATTATTTTATTGTATGAATATTTCTGAGTTGAATTAATTTAAACAAACGATTCATCAATATCAATGGCAGAGAACCGTTTTGTCCTAATTTGATTCAGATCCAGAAATTCAATTAATGTTTGTATCAGATTCAACTAATCTGATGTTGAATCCACCAGTGCGATTATGTTTTTCACTTCGATGGATTGTTTCTTCAATGGGTTTGTTCAGATTTTATTTGCTACTAATCACAAGATTTGAAGAGATTGAATGGGGAAAAACACCATTTTGTTTTTCTGATGTTAGAGAAAGAAGAAAATAGTCGTCGGTTTCCGGTGGGAAGAAAGACAATGAGAGTAGGAAGAATCTTGGTCGTCCACGTGTACTTGAATCAATGGTATGGATAAAACAAAATTAAATTATTAGTTTTATTAAATTAAAATCTTAAAATTACACTTAACTTGGTCAACTACGGTAAACGCTGATCTTTAGACCAAACGCAAAGGCTGGACAAATGTTAGACCAAATCCAGTTTTAGGTTAAAACCTGAGTACCAAAAACCAAATAACCTATTAAGAATACTAGAAATAATGATGGTATTTCTTTGGATCAATCTCATTATGGTGAAAAGATTTGAAAGAAATATAACTATTTTGATTATAAACCTGTGAGTACTCCTTTTGATTATAGTGTTGAACTGTTTAAGAATACTGGTGATACCATTAGACAATCTGAATATGCTAGTATAATTGGTAGTCTTTGTTATGCAATTGATTGTACCAGACCGGATATTGCATATGCAGTGGGGTTTTTATGCAGGTTTACTAATTATCCTGATTATGAGCATTGGAATGCAGTTGAGAGGGTTATGCAGTATTTTTAAAAGACCGTAAATCTAGAATTACATTGTAAGAGGTTTCCAGCAGTCCTTGATGGGTACTATGATGCTGATTAGAACTCTCTTTCAGATGATTCCAAGGTCACCAATGAATATTTAGTTAATATTGCTAGATGCGTTGTTTCTTGGAAGTCAGTGAAACATACTCTTTCCTACTCTCAATTATTTCCAAACCCACTCATATAAATCAACTAACTAATCTAACTAATTTAACTAATCTAATCATTTCAATTAAATTAGTGTTCATCATTGCAGGGGCAATTTTGCCATTTAGAAATTACAAGGTTAAGGGATGGCTGATTTTACTTCACAATGACCTAGCTTTTGTCTTATTATGTATATCCCAAATAATCTGAGTATACCCTAATCAAGCCAGGTTTAAATAATGTTCCCTTTTTTTATTTATTTAATACTCCTTCCATTTCACAAAGATAGTCCGCTTTGACTTTCTCAGAATATTAAGGAGACCATACTATTTTACTTGACTACCCTTAGTTACTTACCTATTTTATCTTAATAAAAATGCTAGTAATAAAGACTATCCAAAATTGTTGTGAGAATTATAAATACGAATATAAAAGGAAAATTTAGAAGATATCGAATTTATGAAGTATAAACTTTATAAGGAATTTATTTTTTAGAGTTAAATGTATATTTTCTTAAAAGGAATGAATGATATATTTGTTTCCTCAATTATACTAATTTCTTTAATATTTTAGATTGGGTCACGTTAAAAATGGATTTATGATTATAAAAAATTCAAGGGTATATTAGAGAGTTCATTTGAAAAAATATGACTATAAACAGAAGCTGGACACAATTTTGAAACTGACGAAAAAGGAATAGAGGACGGTCTTTCAGAAACAGAGGGAGTAACTATTTTGTTTCTGCAGTTATTAAAAAAGAGTCCTGCTATCACGCGCGCGTACGCGTGATAGCAATAATGAACTCGCATGTTGTAGCCGTTCGATCTCTATGAAAGTCACAGATCCGGACATTCACGATAATTAATTATTCCCTAAATTTTTATATTTTAACCATCCATAAATCTTATTTTTATTTTGTATTCAGTCCTCCAACCAAAAGGTAATCTAAATCTTGTTAACTTATTGCAGTCTTATAGAAAAGGGAAGTCTAGAATTTGGTATTCAATTGTAAGTTAGTATCGATGCATTTTTTTTCCCCGAGGAAGATCAATAACTTCATCAGAAAAATTATTTCAATCCAAATATTGACCCCCTCTGATTATGATTAGGTCAATCATCAACTACATTGAAACGAATTTAAAATAAAGAGTTCAGATCATTTCACTTGGTACTAATATAATTGCTGGAATTTGAAATATGATTGATTCATTTTGACATTGATTATATGAAAGTGGATCGTGATGGGGGCTTTCCGTTTAAGGTTTTGAATAGACCTCCTGATCAGGAGATGAGACAAGCCTTTAACATACACCCGAAACAAGAAAAGATGGAAGTTAACTCCTACAGGCAAAGGGAATTTGACGCTGGTAAATTCATGAGAGCACATAGGCTATTAAGATCAAACGAGATCACCACCCAAACGGAAGCTTTTGCGGTCGGGAAGAAGAATTTTGAATAGTCCTTTGATATAGGGTCTGAATACAAAATAAAAATGATTTTATGGAAAAAGAAAATATATGGAAAATCCATAAAATTCCACCAATTTCGGGATGAATAGCTGTGATAGTGATCGGAGGGCTCTTACACGCGAGTTCATTTTTGCTGTCACGCGCGCATTCGCGTGACACCACATGAAAAGAACGTCGTAGACTCGAAGTACTCTAGAATCTCTCAAACACCTGAGATACTGAAAACCGACAATGACGGGGACCGGTCTACAAGGGCTCGGATTATGATGTGGTCGGGTCACATATATTTTGTATGTGGTCCCTCTTAATATTTTGACACCTATTCAAATTTAAAACCTGCCCCTTCTAAATCCCCGTAACTGTTTTCCCTTTTTGAGAAAAAGTAGGAAGTTAAGACAAAATGTTAGGTAACGAAACTGTTTTGGAAAAAAAAATCTATGTGTCACTATTTAAAGATGGGTCACATACTTGAATGATGTGGCCCGACCACATCGTAGCCGCACCGGTCTACAAGTTAATGATTGATTACTGGATTCTGCTACATCTTTAACAACAATAAATTACTCTACATTGCCCACCAAAAGATGACATGTGTCATCCAACCGTAAAACTCCTTACCAAGAGTGTTTTTTTTTATCTGAAAAGACTTTATTTCATTTGTACTATTAGGCACAACAAGGATCGGAAGACGACCATTCGTTACAGTCGGTTATGTACTATGAATGCAAGGGTTTCCGTTATGCTCCTCTAAATAGGTGCGTCAAGGCTAAGCCCTATGATCTTCTAATCTAGCATCTAGATTGACAGTTAGGGTAACCTTCTAAGTCCTATGGTAGTGTTAATCTAGCATGTTAGTCGCAGAATCAAACAACGAGGCTGCGCTGCACTTTTTACTGAATGGAACATCGCATGACCAGTCAAACTGGTTATCTGCGCTGAACCAAACAACGTAGGGAAAACCACCATTTAGCAGAAGTCGACCTTCTCTTCTTTTCTTCCCCAATATCTCTTCATTTCTTACTCCACCCATACCTTTGTTTCTTCCCCAATTTCGATTTTTCCATCATTTCATCAATTCGTTCATTGGGTTTGATAAGCATCACAATTGAAATCATTTGAGAGTGTTTTTGTTCGGTTCGGTCCACGAAATTGATTGAGGTAAGAATTTAAAATTTAAAATTTTAGTTTTTTTTAATTATTACTTTTGGTTATGATGATTTTTTGATGAAATTGATGATTGATCCGTGTTACAATCCATGATTGAAATTGATTTTTGGATGTTTCGATAAGGGATACTACCTAGGAGATGGAGCATATCCTATGTATGATTGCATTGTTCAAGCATACAAACTCGTCGCAAACAATAGAGAATCTCTTTTCAATCAATACCAAGAAGCCAAAAGGAAGGACATAGAATGTGCATTTGGTGGTCTAAAGGGTAAGTTTGGCATTATATTGAAACCATGTCATTATTATAAAAAATCAGACATGAAGGCAATTATGAGGGGGTGCTTGATAATTCACAATATGTGTGTTGAGATGGAATATCACAATGAGGAGTGGGGGACGATCACGAGACAAGAACCTCAACCGCCAATTCAAGGAAACACAAGGCCAGATCCTCATGTATTGTACAACCTTGCGCGTTGGGCGGAACTTCGCCAAGAACTCACTACACACATTTTGCAACTACATGGAGATGGTTTGAGAGATGGTGATATTCCGAACATGATGATGGATGATGCCTTATCATAAGTTCATGAGGGTGCAACCGACGTGAATACCGACGAAGATCAACACGATTATGAAGGAAATGGATCATTTTATGAGAATGAAGAATAAATTTATATTCACTACTTTATTTAACCATAATACTCCTTTTTCATTCAAACACATTTTCATTAAGTAGACATTTTAATTAGTTCTTATAATAGCTCCATAATACTCTTTTTTTCATTTAAGTACGTTTACAATTACATTACATATTTAACTAGAACTTCATAAATATGCATATACTTCATTCAACTCAACTTCGAGCTCCACCAAATATCTCCAAAGTGGTGGCATGAATGAACTACATTCCTTGATCCGCTTGGTATACAACCATAACATCTTCACGATTACCATTTGATACCCTCAATGAAGTTACAAACACCTTGCAATAATGCTTGATGCATGCTAACCGACTCTCAAGGCTTCCTCGGCTTCTTCAATTAGCATTACCATTGATTCTCACAAATTCTTCAAGAACTTGTTCCCAAAAATTGTTGCGTGTTTGAGACGTATCTAAAGGATTTGTGTCGCGAATTTTGCAAAAAATTCTCACCAAGTCATTGTCTTCGGCAATTGAGAATCCAACAAATGTAGCCATGCTTGAATTGAGAATGTAGGAGAAGAAGAAAAGAGTGAAACTTCACAAGTTTGGGGTGGGGATGTTGAGTTCATGTGTTGACTTTAAATAGAGGTTGGAGAAATGATCGGATTTTATTGGCTATATGGTGAACTGAGACGGTTGATATAGCTCTGCGCCGAACCATTCCGTGCAGAGCTTTATCAGCCGTCAGATCACAATATAGTCGTTATTCTCAATGGCTGGAAATGTTGCGCTGTACCATTCTGTGCAACTGCGCTGTACCATTCAACGCAGGCTAATTTTAAGCCATCAGATCAAAAATGACTGTTAATCTCAACGCATCTGATTTACTAAACTTTTGAAATATCAACAGCTATATTTTCAGACAACCCTATAAATAGAGAACTACTTCTCCTTCATCCCTCACACCAAAATCAATTGATTCTCTTGTTCATTTATTTTCTTCTTCTTCTTCACCTAATACAATTTTTTTCATACAAAATATGTCACACTTTTGTACAAAAGAGGATGATGCACTAATTATGGCTTGGATTATAGCAATAAACGGCCCGATTAGTGGAAAAGATCAAAAAGGTAAAGAATTTTGGAAGAGAATTATGGATGAGTTCGTTAAAAGATATTCTGATGGTGGAGATAGGGACAAAAAATCATTGCAATTAATCAAGGTGTAACACGTTGAGATCAGAAGTGAGAAGATATATTTCACACATCAGAACCTACTTCCTGAACATACCTACAGGATGGACGGTACCGATTATGTAGTACCTTAAATATTTTTTATGATTTTTTTTAAAAGGGCGAGACACTAATGCATTTTTTTCCCCAGTACCGCGAAGGAAAACAAAATTATGAAGCAGAAGTTAAGAAACCTTGGATATATGAATGGTTTTCCATCTCCTGAAGACCTATCAACCAGATTACAATTCAAAGGTGCATAATGATGATGGACCTACTCAAAACACTCAACCTACTCAAGATACTGAAGCTGGTACTTTCTCTCCAGTAACTATGGATGAAAATTTGGTGGATATGGCAATGTTTGGTAGCTCACCATTTATTCCTGGTTCTGAAACCTCAGACATATCGCGTAGAAGACGTTATTTCGAACAAACATATGATGTTATAGGTGAAGGGAGAGATTCTTCTGAACGAAGGGCTCGTTATGATAAAGCTTCGCATAGAGAAGATGACAAAATGGATAAGCTCATTGAACTTCTTGAAAAATCGCAAGCACAAAGAGTTTCCAAGTATGAAACAGAGGAAGTGTATCTTAAGAAGCACATGGAAAACTCTACAATCTTGGCACAAACCCAACAAAGAGAATCTGACTTGAAGATCCTACGCCAAAATATGAATGAAGTGGAGGATTGGGAGAAACCCCTCTACAAAAAATGGAAGAACGAGATTTTGGTCCGTAATGGCCTTGATCCTATCCCCTAAATTAAAGTGATTTATGAGTAATAATTTAAGTTATTTAGAAGTTCATTTTTGAGTTTTAATTAAAAGTTAATTTTAGAGTAGAATTTTAATTTCAATGTAATTTTTTAATTTTTAGAAGTAGAATTTCAATTTCGATGTACTTTTTTAATTTTTAGAAGTAGAATTTTAATTTCAATGTACTTTTCTAATTTCTTCAAAAAACATTGTAACCTTGTTTTGCAATGTGATGAAAGAATTCCTTAGTTTGGTAAATTTTCAAATTTTGAAACAAACAACCATTGGAACAAATTGTCAAATATTTCAAAATTCAAAATTTGAAAACATAGCCGTTGGTGGTGTAAACTAGGTGTAGAAAAAAAAGGTCAAACTCGGTTTGTGCTGTATGGTTCACCGCAGAGAGGTTGCGTGTTTCCATTCAGTGCAAACAGCCAGCGCTCAACCATTCAGCACAAATTCCCTGGAATATTCTTTCCTGCGCTGAACCATTTCGCGAAAAGATGATTTCGGGAATGAACTCTGATTTTTTTAGGTTTTTATACGAAGTTCATTTCTGGAATGAACTCTGTTTTTTTAGGTTTTTATATGGAGTTCATTTCTGGAATGAACTCAGTTTTTTTAGGTTTTTATATGGAGTTCTTTTCTGGAATGAACACTGGTTTTTTTAGGTTTTTATATGAAGTTCATTTCTGGAATGAACTCGGGTTTATATGTTTTCTGAAAAAATAAGTAGAAATTAACAGGAGTTGATTTTGACGAATGAACTGCTAAAAGAAAATAAGTAAAAATTAACACGGAAGGGTAATTTTGTCTTTTTTATATTTTTAAATTATTATGGACCAAACAGTAAAGGCGTTTTCCCAAAGGACTAAACATACATGGGACCACCTAAAAAAGGACCAAACGATATTTTTCCCAACAAAAAGGCGTGTACCAACTAGTGTTTTTTAACCAACAGCGAGTGATCCAAAAATTAAATTGCTTCTGCGAATCGGGCGAACGTATGAGCTAACTCGACTACCAAACCGACACATTTGACCCACGTTTAATAAGGATGTTGGAATCCCTTCAAAAAAAATAGGGATGTTGGAATTAAATAAGATAAAAAGAAGGCATAATTGGGGTTACCTCCACAAATTGGGGATTAAAAAAAAGGAAAAAATTATGAAGTAATTGAAGTACCCTTTATCCAAGTGTGTTTGGGGAAAATACTTCAAATAATATATTTTGATAAAATGAAAAAGAAGAAGGATTTTGGAAGATTTGTGTGATATGAGAAGGTGCTTAAATTGATTCTAATGACTCCTAATTGAAACCTTTTGTATACAATCAAACTTTCATCTATGAAAAAGCCCCAAACCAAATCCTAATTCAAACACTAAGTCGATCAAATTTTGCATTTACAGAGCGACAGTCGGTATTGTATTCATCTGACAAAACAATACCGATTGTTAACCTGCTACTAAGATTCAAATTCGATTTTTTTCCTTTAAATAAAATTCCGACTTTTTATGTCCATTTGAAACAGCTTAACCTTAAGAAAACAAGCATGAGCTAATAACAACCGGATGGACTCAAGGCGTGCCATAGGATCAAAGGTTTCGTCAAAGTCGATACCTTCAATCTGTGAATATCCTTGAGCGACAAGTCTGGCTTTGTTTCTGACAATGGTGCCAAATTTATCAGACTTGTTCTTGAATATCCATTTGTTACCAACAATATTGATATTGGAGGGAAAAGGTACGAGCTCCCATACATCTTGTCTTTGAAATTGATTTAACTCTTCATGCATTGAATTCACCCAAAAGGGGTCGCTAAGAGCTTCATCAATGTTTCTCGGTTCTACTTGTGATAGATAACAACCAAAATTGCAAATATTTTGAAGTTGTTCTCTTGTCTAAATTGTAGAATCTTTTCCTCCAATAATACTATTAGTATCATGATTCCTTTGAACCCAGAGGTGTCGTGGAGGAACACGTTCTTGTTCAACAGGAATAGCCTGATCAGTGCTCTTCTCCTCGTCACTAGAAATATCAGGATCAACAACAGTTGGAACAACTTCGACTGATTCTGGGATTTTCTTGACTTTCTCAATTGTCTCAGTTGGAGGCAATTCAGCAGGAGAGTTATCATGACCAAAATTGCTCATATCATCAATGATGACATTTGCAGATTCCATCATAACTTGGGTTCTGAAATTAAATAATCGAAAACCACGACTGTCAGATGCATAGACAAGAAAGATATCTTCATCGCTTTTAGTATCAAATTTCCCTTTCTGTTCTCGATCTTTCAGAATGTATCACTTACTTCCAAACACTCTGAGATAGTGTACGTTGGGATTTTTACCGTAGCACAACTCATAAGGAGTGTTCAGGGTTTTTGACCGTAGGTAAACACGGTTGATCAAATAACATGTTGTAAAAACAGCTTCTCCCCAAGATCTTAACGGTAAGTTTTTTTATGGAGCATTACCCTGGCGATTTCCTGAATGTTCTTATTTTTCCTTTCTGCAACTCCATTAGCTTGAGGAGTAATGGGTGGTGAATATTGTTGAATAATCCCCAGTTTGTCACAAAATTCAAACACCTTATTAGTATCCTTGAATTCAGTTACACGGTCGTTTCTAATTTTCTTTAGCTTGCGACCTTGTTCGTTCTGGATTCTATTAACAATAATCTTGAATTCACCAAGGGTTTCATTCCTATGAGCTAAAAATGCCACCCAAGTGAATCTGGTGTAATCATCTACCATAACTAAAGCATACTTCTTCCAAGTAAGCATAGGTTGTTGAATAGGACCGCAGAGATCCATATGAATTAAATCAAGTGGAGATTTAGTGAGAATGTCTGGGGATGATTTATGTGGAACTTTCGTTTGTTTACCCTTTTGACAGGCACCACAGACACCATCAATCTTAGCATTGATTTTGGGAACACCTCTAACAAGTTCTTTGTTGATGATATTAGTTAGAAGGCGATAATTGATGTGACCAAAACACTCATGCCAAAGATGTGTAGATTCCACCTTAGTCAAATTGCAACAATTGCTAAACTGAGTATCAAGAAGATAACAGTTATTTTTACCACGAGTTCCCTGAAAGATTACTTTTCCAGTTTTGTCTACAATGTCACATCCATTCGCGTTGAAGACAACTTTGTGGCATTTGTCACAAATTTGACTAACAGAAAGAAGATTAGCAGTCATACCTTTAACGTACACTACATCATGAATTTCAGGAACGCTAGGAAGTTTGATCGTACCCTTCTTGCTTATGTAGCAACAAATCCCATCTCCGAAAGTTACAGGACCTCCTTCAAAGTCGCTTGAGTTCACAAACCACGAAAGATCTCCAGCCATATGTCGGCTACATCCACTATCAAGGAACCATTGAAAGGGTGATGTTGATTTCAGAGCAAAAGATCCCATACTAACACTACTATCTTTTTTGGGGTTTCTTGTTAGATTTGTATATCTTTTTAGAGAAGTAAACAGTCGTTCAACTTTCTTGTGAAGAATACTAGCAACCTTTAAACTTTTCTTGAAAGATGTACACGTATGTTGAAAATGATTACGAGAATCACTGAACATACATGGACCAACATCTTTAAACTCATCTGAGTAGTTCTGAGTCACATCAGGTTCCAGAAACCTAAACCTCGCTTATCTCCCGAATTCTGACACTTCTTCAGGGAAGACATAAAGGAGTTATTCAAATCCATTGAAGATGCTTTGACAGACTTCAAATCCTTGTACTTTGCAATTTCTGCAACAAGATCAGAATTGATCCAGATTTGTTCATCTAACTTCTTCTAGGGAATAACTAGCTCTTCAGAACGTTCTCTAAGATCAGAGTTAAATCCCGGTGAAGCGTTTATAGAGATTTTACTATCCATAGAGTTAGATTGCTACAAACAAAGACTTATGAGGTCTTAAACGTGTTTGCCTGCTCTGATGCTAATTGAAAAAAACGGGGGTTTAACAACCACACCCAATATTTCGTTTAGGCAATCTGTATGGACAAACTCTAATATAATTCCAAGAGAATCAACTAGATAGTCAGACTCAATCAATGGAAATATATCCAAGAGTTGTGTCTCTGTTTCACAATGTAATCAACAAATCAAACAGATAGAAAGCCGTGAGCCTGATTATTATGTGAAACAACTTGAAAGGTACCAAAGACCAATGTTCAAGTTTCAAATCAATTTATATCAACAACCAAAGGTTGGATTATCTAATTGATTGAACTATGCAAAACCTGTGATATTTCAATTATATAAACAAATATAATGCGAAAAAGAAATAATACAGACACCAGAAATTTTATTAACGAGGAAACCAAAAATGCAGAAAAACCCCAGGACCTAGTCCAGATTTGAACACCACACTGTATTAAGCAGCTACAGACACTAGCCTACTACAAGTTAACTTCAGATTGGAATGTAGTTGATACATAATCAATCTCACACTGATTAAGGTACAGTCGCGTTCCTTACGCCCCTGAATCCCCGCAGGACTCTACGTACTTGATTCCCTTAGCAGGTCTCACCAACAACTGAGAGTTACTACGATCCAAAGTCGAAGACTTGATAAACAAATTTGTCTCACACAGAAAAGTCCATTGAATAGATAAATTTGTCTCCCACAAAATACCCATGAGTTTTTGTTCCGTATTTTGATAAATTAAGGTGAACAGGAACCAATTGATACACTAGACTTATATTCCCGATGAACAGCCTAGTAATATTAATAACCTCACTATAATCTTAATCGTATGGTAGAGAAACAAGATATCGTGGAATCACAAACGATGAGGCGAAGATGTTTATGACTACTTTTTGTCTTGCCTATCGGAGATTAAATCTCGAGCAAATCTTAGAGAAGATAGTACTCAATACGATAGAATAAAGCAAGAACACGCAACTACAGAGAAAATAATTAGGTCTGGATTCACAATCCCAATGAAGTCTTTAAGTCGTTAGCCTATAATGATATTAGGAAAAACCTAGGTTAAAGGAGAATCGGCTCTAGTCGCAACTAATATCACACAAGAGGTGTGGGGATTAGGTTTCCAGTTGCTAGAGTTCTCCCTTATATAGTCTTCGAATCAGGGTTTGCAATCAATGTTACCTTGTTAACAAAGCATTCAATATTCACCGTTAGATGAAAACCTGATTAGACTCAAGCTAATATCTTTCAACCGTTAGATTGAACTTAGCTTGTTACACACAAATGAAAGGTGACTTCATTTAGATATGAGTAACTGTACCTAAATGTGTACACCTTGTTGGCTCAACAATAGTTAACCGAAGTTAGCCATATGAACACTTTCATATCAACCTTGTTCATCTTAACACAACTAGTTCAAATGACTCAAATGAAACTAGTTATAGAGTTGTGCAATTTTTAATATTCTCATAGAAGTATACAAGACACAATTGAAGCAAAATCGATTTTGATTCACTTGAATCATTTCATGAACATTATAGCCACGGTTTGCAAAAGATTGCATTCCTTAATTTATAAACGTATTAGTTCATGAACAAACCAATTTTAGAACATAACCTACTCAAGTATGCAACATGTACGCATACCTAAGTAGCCGGACTTGGTCTGGGTTCGCCAGTATGCGAACGGGTATGCATACTGTCGTACACCACCAAACTCAGTTGAATTCCCGGACTTTGAACTTACGCCGGTACGCATACAAGTATTCATACTAAGTTCCCGGACTTCAACTAACCAACCAGTACGCATACGGGTATGCATACTATGGTTTCCGGACTTTGAATAACTTGCAACAGTTAGCATACAAGTACGCATACTGTTCTATATCCAATTAATGGTTAATTGTTAAAAATTCCCATTTCAATCATTGAAACATTCTTAAAAGACGGGAATAGCTGTCTCACACAAACTATTAGCTTCAAAGCAATTTTCAAGTGATCGAATGATCAATACGAAACATTCCGAGTCTACACCAAATGACTGTCTCACAGAAATCATATAAGATGTTACCAGGCGATTTTCACATGATCATCTTTTGACTTTCGTCAAGAATATAAGATGAACTTGGTTAAAGCGAAAGCTTACCAACACATATTTCGAGAAATATGTAAGCGAGTGAAACTCAGCTCGAAATAACAAACGTGTATAATCGAAGTCTATATAGCTATACGACTTTTGTCTCAAATAGGAGATAGAGTCAATAGACTTTTGAGGGATAGAGTCTCTACATACCTTTTGTTGATGAAGTTCCACAAGCTCCCCTTAGTAGTTCTTCGTCTTCAATCGATAAACGGCGTGAAGTCTAAAGCTCAACTACACATTCTATCCTAATCCGAGACTTAGCCATAAGTAGACTAGAAATCAAGACTTATAGTTTTGGCAACTAAACTTGACAAACAAGCTTGAGATATAAATGCTTGCGAGTTCGACCGAGCAATGCTCTAACAATGGTATTCATCACTTTCGGCATGGTATTCACCTCTTCCGGCCTGGTCTTCATCTCTAATACAATGCCCGCGATTTAAAAAGAAATCGTTTTCAAAGTGAGGAGCCGACAGCGAAGGAGAAGAGAATATGAAATCGGGTGGGGAATATTTAGATTTTATTTGTTTTAAAGGGTATTTTCGTATTTTCACCTCTAAAAAACACCCCTTAGCAAAAACTATTGGATGGGGATATTAATTCATATCCCCCAATTACTTTACATATCCCCCAATTGCGCGTTTCGCGGAAACTGAGTTTCCATAAATCAAAAATGGATAATGAGTATTCGTTTTTGGTTTTTACTCTTTTTCGCTAAAATTTCTCTTTTTCACTATTTTTATTTACTAAAACTCTTTTTATAACCTATTATATCTTTTTTTCTCTATCTCTCTTAATTATCTTTTTAACTTATACAAATACTTCATCGGGAAAAGAATTGGAGATGACCTGCGGCCGCATTTCACCTTAGCTTTAATTAAGCAATAACGAAGGGAAATACACAACTATTGTGCTTGGACTTAAGGATGCTGTCTATGTATGCAGAAATCAGCATTTATCTGTCACATTTTTTGGCCTTGCTTTTTTTGATTTCAAATTTTGCATCAAATCAACCAACATATCCATGATAGCTAATAAAAAAATTTATCTACAATTTTTATTAAATATATCAAATATGATAGTAGGCTAGTGCCTGTAACAGTTTAAATAGTGCGGTGTTTAAACTAGACTATGTCCCGAGATTTTTCTGCCATTGCAGTTATTCTTTAATAAACATTTTGTGTGTTATGCTTTTTACTTTTTTGCATTGAAAGTTTGTGGATGGGGCAAAACGATTTGCTGGTTTTCACGGGATTGAGGAGACGACCGTACGGAGGAGACTCCTTGAACCGAGCGAAATTTTCAACCTCACACAGATGCACTGCAAAAGGGGAGCGCTTTGAATTCGAGAGATCAATCTGTAGTACTCCGGCCTAAACCAAGACAATGGCCGTTCCAGAGTAAATTCGGTCACAAGAGAGGATGGGTTGATCTGTAGGAGGGAAGCTGAGAAATGTGTGAAATCAATGGTAATCAAAGATTATGGGTGTGTTATGTATTCTGAATAAGATAAGTTCCGAATGATTGAAGTTACTCAGTTGAGAGTAATTGCTCAATTGATGAGGTGTTGATCTCGTGTTGTCGCTGAGACGTGAGATTCTTGTTTTTTGTTTCAATCATGATTTCAGAGACTTATTTATATTGCTGGAATTGTAGACACCATGATCCCATGAAGTGTGACAGTTGATGGAATCAAAGAGTGGGGAAATGGAAATCGTGTTTGAAACCAGTTGCTCATCGTGCGGAGACTTGGTCGATTTTCCAGCCACTACTTTGTTAACTCCTTCAAATGATTGCATGACTTGCTCACATTCCATCGTGTGTATGAACACACGTGCCGTAGACCGCCAGACCAAAATCCTAGTTAATATCCCCCATGTGACACGATTGACGTCTCGTGGTTAATTAGTCAGTTGTTGACTTCATGACTTTATGGGACGATGAGTCCATGTATTTGCTGAGTTGAACATGATTTTGCAAAATGTTCTGAAACTCATGAATTGAACGTGTCTGTTGAGACAGAGGTATAATTCTTACGTTGATAGTTGAGGCGATCAAGTATTGCTCATTCGATGAATTGTGGAATATTGATAGTTGAACCAATATTCCTTGATTTGAGCAAATATTGCTTGTCTGAGCAAGTGTTGCTCGTCTGATGAATTATTGGTAGCGTGACCAAAATAAAACATTAATTAGAATACTGGTAGTTGAACCGAGCATAATTGATAAGAATACTGATCATGAGATCGTCGTAAAGTTATTAGTGTTCGAATCTGGAATTATGTTCTTTGGATTCAGAAACCCTAATTTGATCAATTGATGACCAATTGATGGTTTATTTCAAAATCAACCATGGAATGAAAGAGGGATCGGCTACATGAGACCATGGATCGACCATGTAGCGCACATATACTCATGTGAGTAAACACCAAGGTATCTTGAAGAGTTGGTGATTTGTTGATGAAAGAATGATTAAATGCTGGTTTAATCATTTATTCGAAAAATGCTCGTCTGAGTCTTAGGTGATAAAACCTAATTAATTATGAAGAGGTGAGGGACCGACCAAGGGGTCATGAAACCGGCCCTGGGTGGTCACGGGATCGACTGGCGATCATTCTATGAAATTCCAAAATTATTTTGGAAGAGTTTTGGACCTAATACGTGCAATTGCACAACTTAGGTCAAATCGTGAAAATACGTGGGATCGGCTTCTTGCAAGCCAAAGAGCCAACCTTGGTCGGTCAAGGTAACATGCTCACGTCACCAGGGTGTCCGTGTCTCAATCCTGAGAATTTTGATATTTTTTGGCGTGCGTTTGAGCAACCATTTGAGAAAATATGACAAAATT
Source organism: Papaver somniferum (assembly GCF_003573695.1). Lineage (NCBI taxonomy): Eukaryota > Viridiplantae > Streptophyta > Magnoliopsida > Ranunculales > Papaveraceae > Papaver > Papaver somniferum. The sequence goes on along the minus strand of NC_039362.1, from coordinate 52,894,247 downwards.
AGGGTTTTGCTGAAACTGAGGAAACTTCATGAGATGAAGGAAAATAATTATAAAATGAAGTAATAATGAGGCGTGGGACCGCTGAAGCCAAGGAATGGCTGGCCGGCTAGTGACCACGGTCCCATGGTGCCTTTTTCTAATTTTATATTATTTTTCATGATTTTATGAAAATATCATGAAATCAAGGAGTTTTGTTAAAATTAAGGAGTTTCCTTAAAGTGAAAGAGTTTCCATGGGATCAAGGAAGCAAATAATATTAAAAAATAATAAAATAAGGGCGTGTGGGACCGGCTGAGGCATGGCCGACCGGCTGGGGCCCGGTCCTGTGCGTTTTCCCTAATTTTATGTATTTTTTCCATGATTTGAAGGAATTTTCATAATTTGAGAGAAATACCATGAAATCAAGGAATTTCATGGGATCAAGGAAACCTTAAAATAATAATAATAAAATAAAGGGACGTGTGGGACCGGCTAGGACATGGCCGGCCGGCTTGGTCCCGGTCCCACGGGTTTCCCTAATTTTATATTATATTTTCATGGATTTATGAAAATACCATGAGATTAAGGAGTTTTCATAAGATCAAGGAAAATAACAAAAAATATGATAAAATATAAAACTGGCGTGGGATTGGCCACGGCACGGCCGGCCGGCCGGTGAGCCCAATCCCTCAGCACCTTGGTCAATATTTAATTATTTATTATTTTCCTTCCTATTTTGCATATGTTCATTGTTTCGTCGTATTTTGAAATACTCGTTCGTGCGGTGATTGTTAGTGCATCATCGTCGAGTACACTTGCACCTTTTGAGTCGGGGCTTACTCGGAGGTAGTTCAGACGCCCGTGCGTTGAATATTTATTACTAACCGATGGAATTCTGCTTGGAAGAACCATAGATTGAAGTAACGAAATATTACGAAAATATTTTCAGAAATTCAGTGGATGAATCTAAGAATTTTAAGAATAATCAACTGATGGATTTATATTAGCAGAGCAAGCTGTCTAGGAGCATTAATTATTCTGACATGAGCTTGCTGGAGCTTCATGTCCTTTATATAGTCAGGCAAAAATGTTGTTTGTATCCTGAAGACGTTATCGCTCTATACTAGCAGAGCAAGCTGTCTAGGAGCCGTCAATCTCGTGATTCTATATAGAAATAATTACTAAAGTGTTCAGTATTCATGAGATATGTCATTGTCTAGCCGTGAGACTACATATCTGCATGTACTCTGAGAGACAATATTCTCAGTCAGAGGTTCGATGAGAGACCCGTGTCTCAATACTCGCGTCTGATTGCTGGATCAGAAGTTCGTATAATTATGGGTTTACGATATTAGCCTTTGTTGAAAATCCACCATCTGCATTAAGTCCCCTGCTTAGTGAGGAAAGCCGTGTTCCTCAGTCAGCATTGAATGGTGATTTTCCGGTCATAAACAATTTAAGTAATTGAACTTAGTCGTAAGTTAAGACGTTACCGGATTTTGATAGTACGAGCAAACCATGACTTGAATGAAGATCCCAGTGGCATGATAAAGCATCGTCTAATGAGCATAGATTGGTGTTGAATCGCTGATTTGGATGACGAGACCTTGGTCGTTTAGGATTCGCGGGCCGAGCCCAATAAGGAAATCCTTGTTTTAGGAATAGATGCTCGTTTGTTCGTTAGTTTAAGGAACAAACAAAATAGACTTGAGTCTAATGATATAAAATTTTGTCTATGATCTATCACGAAAACCAAAATTTTATCTTTGCGAGATTTCACAAAAATGGAATAAACTCTCGTTCCAAAGGTGAATGCTCGTACGAGAGAAAAGTTTTTTTTTTTTTTGAAAAGATGTGCGTCTGTGATATGTGAGCTTCACGGAAAATTTTATTTTCGATATGTGAGCGTTCACAAATTTTTGAAAATATACTCTCGCTTCAAAGACAAACGCTCGCGCAAGGGAGCAAAATATATAGATATATTTTCAAATTTACGTGAGTTTCACGTTAAATATTTATATATTTTGTAAAATCATGTTTTGATTTTGAACAACTATTGAAAGTAGACAATTATATATGATGAAATAATGTCTGTATGTGAGTTTTCACAATTGTAAAATGGACGTCTGTCCAATTTTTGAAAAACCAGTAGATGTTAAAATTCATGTGGGTTGTTCACGGTTTGATGAAAATCAAGTCATGATTTTGAATAATGAATTTTGCTCCACTTTGCAGCTTTGAAGGAACAAGCAAATTTTCGAAATTTTGACGTTATAATCACTACAGCTAGTGAAATTGTAAATAGGCAAGAGTTGGATTGTTACCGTTTCAGCGCGTGCTTGTTGTTGGTATATCCATGACTCCATGTAGTTCGCCTTAGATAGTGGTGACTTCTGGTTACAACCACCCTTCTGGATCTTCCGGCGAATGCTCCAGAAATATCAAGTCAAACATGAAGACTTTTGCAGATGTTCATCCTGGGATGAATCAACCTTTCAGAGACGCTGGAAAGCTGGTACTTTGTATGTCTTTCGATCATCTGCGAGTCGTCCCTTATCAGCATAAGCACCGCCGACTTCAGCAAATGAGACTATCGGCTGAGGATGAAGTCAGGATTTACGTTGATGGTGTAGCTCCTGATTCAGATGTGGATGAATGAAGAATTTCGTCATAATTCGTCATCAGAAAAATTCAGAAGTTAGGTCTTCATTGAAATTGTTGTAGAATCTTCGTCTGATGTTGGATTTTCACGGTCTACCCATGTATCCTCATGCCCAGAAAATTTCCAAACTTTATCAAAGAATCTTTTTGAGTTTCGAGCATGTTTAGGATCCGAAATCGACGAAACAGTAAACTTCCAGGAGACCTTCAGAAAATTTTCAGATTGTATGTTGTCCAATGTTTCGGCCACGTCTCCTTGCTCGTTTCTTCAATTTCTTTGAATTTTGGATATGTTGTATAGGGCATTCATACAAAGATAATAGTATATGACCCATCCTTAGATTCTTCACCAATTGCTCCCAGCTCGTCGGTTTGTACAGGACAGTGTAAAATCATCTCAGAGGAGCTTGCTGTAAAACACTCATGTTGTGTCTTTAGACCATTCGCTTGTGTCTTGAAAGGTTGGTGAAGGATTTTAATGTCATTGATTCGTTTGAGATAAGTATCCCTTGATTGATACATGAGCATGGTGCTTGCAGTGCCATCTTGCTTCTGTCAGCCGTAGAAACATCACTTCTGAAACCCTGGTCACGGGACCATAGCTGAGGTTGCTATCGAGAGGGGATGATGTAATGACCATGGTTTCATGTCCCGGTGGTAGCATTACTTTTATGATGAATGATTAGCACCGGAGAGCCCGGCACCAGGACTGTGAAATTGATCGTCATGATCAGTGGACCGTCAGTCCCCAGTATTTTGTTGAATATCTCTCTTTCGTTTTCCCTTCTTCTGGCAGGACCTAGATAGAGGATCCGGGTTGAAAAATTGATGTAAAGACCCAGGTGATCGAAGTTGGAGGTACCTTGATGAAGGACTTAACGAAAAGACCTGGTGGACACCGATCAACTGTGGAAGTTATGAATCCCGTCTAAGAATTGCTGCTTGCATGTTGTATGCTCAGGAAGCTGTAGGAACCTCATACGACGTCAGAATCTGATGCTTGACCCCAACTTTTGAAGCTAAGAGACTGAGTTGTCACATGAGAAAAGAATCACTCAATTCAGAGTTGTAGAGGTCAGCCAACGAAGCTTGCACATTTGTGATTTGTGATCCCGTACAGATTTTTCATATTTCATAAACCTGACTGTAAAGGTCATATCTTTCAGCTCGTATGTCCGATTAATGCGCCCTTTTGGTATGTTGTAGAAGATACATAGACGAACATCTTTAGTTGAGGAAGCATTGTCCTATTACTCACCCATTAGTACGTTTTTGCAAACCCATGGCCTGAAGTGTGTTGTATCTCATTTGTAGAGGTGATGAGAACATCTTGTAGAAGACTTTGGATTATGCCCACCAGTCGTGCCAGCTTTGGGAAGACTTTCATGTGAGCATGTTATCAGGTCTACACATCTTGATATGAATCATTGGTTCTTAGAGGAGTCCGCTTCATGTGTAACACTTCAGAGAATGATTAGTTGATGAAGCCCTGAGGATGTTGCTCCTGAGACCGTTGTTGGTGCTGAGACCATGATTACGCTCCAAAGATCCTTGTCGATGTTGAGTACATGGATGGTGTTCCTATAGAGATTATTGTTGATGTTGATACCATGGTTGAAGTTTCTCCAAAGACCGAAAAGGCTAGAACCATGATTATGGATATAATCTTTGCTACTTCATCCAGTGAGCCTTTTACATTCACGAACTAGTTGATGAGTTGAGCGTCCGTAAGATGAAGGTGTACTGAAAGTTCAACCTGAATGCTCCTGAAAGCATAACTTTACCACGAACTGGCTTTGTCAGTGAGTCGACATTGTTGCGGTAGATGGCATCAGGAGTTTTCATACTGGATGTGATTGGTGAAAAGAGAAAGTTCCTAAATCATGCAGGGGCTTGTGATGTAGCGAAAACCCGTTGATGAAGTTTCACGGAATCATCTCAGGTTTCCCAGTGTATATTGAAGGATTTAGTGCCATCCATGTATGAATGATGTTGCATATGCTTCAGAAGTATTATCATGGGATAATGAAGACTTATCGTTTAGTTACACTTTGATCGTGCTGGTGTGAATCAATGTGTCATCGTCGAGATATTTGTGTTGAATCTGTACTCTTTGATTGGGAGTACAATTTGATGGCTTTTTTAGATGCTTGAGCGTTGAAGCGTATATTCCTTAAGCATCGAATGTCTTAGGGGTTTGATCGTCTCGGCCCTGGAGTATCTGCTGTTGATTCAGCATCCCTTTCGTTGCAGTAGTGGGATTCAACACTTGTGCAGACATCAGAGTTTTCTGTTTTTGTGGAACACATGGACTTGCAGGAGAAATTCCCAAAGTGTTTTTTGCCATGTTTGGACGTCAGTAATGAATATTTCAGTGCTTGATTCGAAGAAACGTCAGATTCAACCACTTGGTAAAATACTAATGCGGTGAAGCTACCATTCATAACGTCTTGTAGAGTTGCTAGCATAATTAAGTCCCCATGCTAGGATAACATGTGGGGAAATAAATGACATAGACATGGAATGAGACTTTCCTGAGCATGGAACCTCTTGATGAATGTCTATGCATATTTTGCAGGTTCTTGCTTCAACCTCGTCGAAATTACTCAAAGTACTTTGATGATGGAATGTCCGTCAAATCTTCTGGATTAGAACTTTCTTCGTTGGAGAGATGTGTAACCAAAGGCACTTTGTAAGTACTCATATTTTCAGCATGGATCCACGCTCGTCTGAAGGACATGTCATATCCTGTATCTTCTTGATTGATTATGTGAAACTTGGTTTCTGTCCAGGTTGAACTTATGTTCACTTTGAGAATGATGTAGCCATAAGTATTTCCGAGCGCTCCTTCAAGGTCTCTGATTGAGATGGAGCATGAGTATCTTCTTGTCGAGTGATGCATATGGATCCGATCGTTTTCAGTGGAATGTTGTTGATGGAGGTGTCAGCATCGATCAACGTTCTTCCAAATTCGTTTCTTCTGAGATGACTGTGGTAAGCAGTCCCCAGTCGTACATATCTTGGTCTGTGGATGGAGGCTCAAGAAGTATTTTCAGAATGGACTTCTTGACACGATGTGGTTCAGTACTGTGAACATGTCTCTCCTTTGTGCCTTCGACAAATAACGCAATTCATGTTCGACCAAGGATTGAACTTCCTCTTTGATAGGTTCTTCATAGAGTGTAAAGGTTCTGACTGGGAGAGGATTCTTGTGTACTCCTTCAGTCCCCAGTTGAAGCTATTGTGGATCAACCTTCTCTTTGAAAATTTGCTTCAAAACTCCACAGTCGCTTGTGGGATGATTGACGAACTTTTGGAAGCAGCAGTAACGAGGACTTTCCATGTCTTCTTCAGTTGGTTCTTTCTTGACATATGAAACTTGATTGCACCATCTTGGACCCAGGCATCCAGGATTTCGATCACCTCTTCAATGGAAAAAGGAAAGTCAGGTGCTTCTTGATCAGGAACTCTTGTGCGTTGGTCAGAGGCTTGTGCATCTTTCTTATCCTTCCTTTGTGCTTTTGAAGGAGCTGAGGTATGCTGGCGCGGAGGTTTGGCTTTCCGTTTTCTTCCTTCTACAACAATGTTTTTGGAAGGCTGGAGGTTTTACTGCTTCTTGATCAGACGTCTGCTACCTCGAGTGACTCGCGGTTCTTCAACCTTTGTAGTTTTTGTTCTTTCAAGTAAAGCGGGCGCAGTAGTTTCCGATCTCTTCACCGCTTCATGAAGCTCTGAGAAGGTCTGGAAACGAATATTTTCCAATAAAGCTTTGTAGACCGGGATCATGCCGTTGATACAAAAGTCTACCAGTTGTTTCTCCGTGACGTTTGGATCATGGCAGTCCAGGGCCTGGACTCTGAATCTTTTCACGTAGTCATTGGGATGTTCATTGTTCCTCTGAAACATTCTTCCAAGAACGGAGAGAGTAATTTTCTCTGAAACAAAGAAGTACTTTATGTAGAAGGCATTAATCATTTCTCCCAATTGTTGATAGTTCCTGGTGCGATGTTGTTGTACCAGGTGTATGCCCTTCCTTTCAAGGATTTTGAAAATTGTTTGAGGCGAACAACATGGTTATGTGCATGTTCACCCAAGGCTTCCAGGAACCGAGAAACATGTTCTCGAGCATTTCCTGTTCCGTCATACAAAGTGAAGGTTGGAGAGGTATAACCTTTTGGAATAGGAATCCTTTGAGTAGCAGCAGGGTACGGAGGCTGGTGACAATGGACATGTGGGGTTTTGTCTTTTCAAAGGTTCTCCAGAAGGTGTTCCAAATCCTCCCGAGTGATGAAGTTTGATGACTCCTTCGCCGATGGATCATCTGCATCTTTGCGGACTTCATCATCATCTACTGTATGAATCGGAATTACCTCAGGATCAGCGTCTGAGGATTTTTCATTCTCTTTTCCTTTTCCTTGGGTCTTCCCTGACATTGTATCAGTGAGAGCCTTCAGTCGATTAAATAGTTCCTTCTGTGCTGTAGCCATATCAGTTTGATTCTTTGCAAGAGTCTCTTGCATTTTGATGAGATCAGCAATGGTAGGTGGTGGATTTCCTCTGACTTCCTCAGGGTGTCGTCCGAACAAAGGATGACCCTCCGAGTTGACGTGAGGAGGAGTAACATCACCACCGTCAGTGTTAGATGCCGGAATCGTTTCCGGGATATGCTCGCTGTCGTTGTTGTTGTTGTTGCTAGTGCTAGCGCCGTTTGCGTTGGAACCTGTGACTAACCCAGACCTAAGACCGGCCATCTTGTAAAATTGTGAGATTGCAACCGAGAGACTGATTTCCCACTGTGGTCGCCAATCTGTGGATGGGGCAAAAAGATTTGCTGGTTTTCACGGGATTGAGGAGACGACCGTACGGAGGAGACTCCTTGAACCGAGCAAAATGTTCAACCTCACACATATGAACTGCAAAAAGGGAGTGCTTTGAATTAGAGAGATCAATCTTTAGTACTCCGGCCTAAACCAAGACAATGGCCGTTCCAGAGTAAATTCGGTCACAAGAGAGGATGAGTTGATCTGTAGGAGGGAAGCTGAGAAATGTGTGGAATCAATTGTAATCAAAGATTATGGGTGTGTTATGTATTCTGAATAAGATAAGTTCCGAATGATTGAAGTTACTTAGTTGAGAGTAATTGATCAATTGATGAGGTGTTGATCTCGTGTTGTCTGTGAGACGTGAGATTCTTGTTTTTTGTTTCAATCATGATTTCAGAGACTTATTTATATTGCTGGAATTGTAGACACCATGATCCCATGAAGTGTGACAGTTGATGGAATCAAAGAGTGGGGAAATGGAAATCGTGTTTGAAACCAGTTGCTCATCGTGCGGAGACTTGGTCGATTTTCCATCCACTACTTTGTTAACTCCTTCAACTGATTGCACGACTTGCTCACATTCCATCGTGTGTATGAACACACGTGCCGTAGACCGCCAGACCAAAACCCTAGTTAATATCCCCAATTTGACACGACTGACGTCTCGTGGTTAATTAGTCAGTTGTTGACTTCATGACTTTATAGGACGATGAGTCCATGTATTTGCTGAGTTGAACATGATTTTGCAAAATGTTCTGAAACTCATGAATTGAACGTGTCTGTTGAGACAGAGGTATAATTCTTACGTTGATAGTTGAGGCGAGCAAGTATTGCTCATTCGATGAATTGTTGAATATTGATAGTTGAACCAATATTCCTTGGTTTGAGCAAATATTGCTCATCTGAGCAAGTGTTGCTCGTCTGATGAATTATTGGTAGCGTGACCAAAATAAAACATTAATTAGAATACTGGTAGTTGAACCGAGCATAATAATAAGAATACTGATCATGAGATCGTCGTAAAGTTATTAGTGTTCGAATCTGGAATTATGATCCTTGGACTCAGAAACCCTAATTTGATCAATTGATGACCAATTGATGGTTTATTTCAAAATCAACCATGGAATGAAGGAGGACGGCTACATGACATGGATCGACCATGTAGCGCATATGCTCATGTGAGCAAAACCAAGATCTTGAAGAGTTGGTGATTGTTGATGAAAGAATGATTAAATGCTGGTTTAATCATTTATTCGAAAATGCTCGTCTGAGCCTTAGGTGATAAAACCTAATTAATTATGAAGAGGTGAGGGACCGACCAAGGGGTCATGAAACCGGCCCTGGATGGTCACGGGATCGAATGACGATCATTCTGAAATTCCAAAATTATTTGGAAGAGTTTTGGACCTAATACGTGCAATTGCGCAAATTAGGTCAAATCGTGAAAATACGTGGGACGGCTTCTTGAGCCAAAGAGCCAACCTTGGTCGGTCAAGGTAACATGCTCACGTCAACCAGTCCGTGTCTCAGTCCTGAGAATTTTGATATTTTTGGCGTGCGTTTGAGCAACCATTTGAGAAAATATGACAAAATCAGGGTTTTGCTGAAACTGAGGAAACTTCATGAGATGAAGGAAAATAATTATAAAATGAAGGAATATGGCGTGGGACCGCTGAGCCAAGGCATGGCCGGCCGGCCAGTGACCACGGTCCCATGGTGCCTTTTCCTAATTTTATATATTTTTCATGATTTTATGAAAATATCATGAAATCAAGGAATTTTGTTGAAATTAAGGAGTTTCCTTAAGTGAAAGAGTTTCCATGGGATCAAGGAAGCAAATAATATTAAAAATAATAAAATAAGGGCGTGTGGGACCGGCTGGGGCCCGGCTGTGCGTTTTCCTAATTTATGTATTTTTATGTATTTTTTCCATGATTTGAAGGAATTTTCATAATTTGAGAGAAATACCATGAAATCAAGGAATTTCATGGGATCAAGGAAACCTTAAAATAATAATAATAAAATAAAGGGACGTGTGGGACCGGCTAGGGCATGGCGGCCGGCTGGGCCCGGTCCCACGGGTTTCCCTAATTTTATATTATTTTTCATGGATTTATGAAAATACCATGAGATTAAGGAGTTTTCATGAGATTAGGAAAATAATAATAAAATAATGAGGAACCATGAGGTGTGGGGCCGGCGGGATCAAGGCATGGCCGGTTGGCCAATAATCACGGCCCCACAATGTTTTTCCCAATTTTATATTATTTCCTTGGTGCGAAGGAAACACCATGAAACTGAGGAGTTTCCTCAAAACGAAGGATATTTTTCAAATGAAAGGATTTTCATAAGATCAAGGAAAATAACAAAAAATATGATAAAATATAAAACTGGCGTGGGATTGGCCACGGCACGGCCGGCCGGCGTGAGCCCAATCCCTCAGCCCTTGGTCAATATTTTAATTATTTATTATTTTCCTTCCTATTTTGCATAGGTTCATCGTTTCGTCGTATTTTGAAATACTCGTTCGTGCGGTGATTGTTAGTGCATCATCGTCGAGTACACTTGCACCTTTTGAGACGGGGCTTACTCGGAGGTAGCTCAGACGCCCATGCGTTGAATATTTATTATTAACCCATGGAATTCTGCTGGGAAGAACCATAGATTGAAGTAACGAAATATTACAAAAATATTTGAATATTTTCAGAAATTCAGTGGATGAATCCAAGAATTTTAAGAATAATTAACTGATGGCTCTATAGTAGCAGAGAAAGCTGTCTAGGAGCATTAATTATTCTGACATGAGCTTGCTGGAGCTTCATGTCCTTTATATAGTCAGGGAAAACTGTTGTTTGTATCCTGAAGCGTTATCGCTCTATCTAGCAGAGCAAGCTGTCTAGGAGCCGTCAATCTCGTGATTCTATATAGAAATAATTACTAAAGTGTTCAGTATTCATGAGATATGTCGTTGTCTAGCAGTGAGACTACATATCTGCATGTAATCTGAGAGACAATATTCTCATTCAGAGGTTCGATGAGAGACCCGTGTCTCAATACTCGCGTCTGATTGTTGGATCAGAAGTTCGTATAATTATGGGTTTAAGATTTTAACCTTTGTCGAAAATCCACCATCTACAAAGTTATTCTTTTAGTTGTTAAAAGTACTATGTATGTTCATTCTCATATCCACAAAAAGTTGATGGTGTATTAGGTTTCCTCCCCTTTTCAATGGTATCAGAGCAAGTTCGTGCATTACGAATTAACATCCGGCATGACGATCCCTTGCTTTCATAGGAGCATACGTGTACATATTCTCTAATTCTTTAAAAAATCAAATTGATCGAATCAGATATATTTTTCATCAAATTAGCGTAATCAACGAAATTATAGTTCAATTTGTTAAAGCATAGCTCGGTTGAACCCACCAAGCGTTGGTATGTCAAGTTTGGTTGTCATATTTTAGTGAATCAGAACTTATTTAAAGAGTCGCTTCATTATTTACTAGAGTCAACTTCGTATAGGTTAGGTAGAAAGTTACTAGGATATGAGACTTACAAGTATTACGTGAAGACTTGAAGAATGTGAAGAAGTAAAGAGATACATCGACGACATCATCCTTCCTCTCGAGGTTAGTAATATTTGACTTGAACTTTTTCATTCCTAACATATCTTTCAAGTCGTGCATATTGAAAACATAATTGTGAAGCTGTGAATGATTATACTCTAGTTAAATATAGTATTAAGGAATTACAAGACGAAGTACAACGTCTATCTTTTGAACTTCGTATGTAAGACATCGATATAATCATATGATTTCTATTGTGATTATGTATGGGTATGGGTGAAGATTTCATTCTAGGAAACAATGTTTTACATTCGTTTAAATGAAGTACAATTCATAAACTTGTTTTGTGAATCGAAAGGGAAATCTCTAGGCTTATTGGTATTGTTATTCATTGCAAATCTTTGGATTACCAATATGTGTGTTTAGTATAACCACTCATAACTTGTTTATGTATCTTGGTAAAACTATTCACAATGCATGACTTTTGTATTGGTATGACTTTTATTAGTGAAACCGATCTTAAGTAATCACCTGAGATGGTATGATCGATATATTGTAATTGGTATGACCAACTCTAGACATTGGGGAGACGATCCTAGTAACAGGTGCAACCGATCACAAGTATGTGGAATCGATCCTTGTAAGAGGTGCAACAAGTCTTAGTAATTGGTAACCGATCCTATGACTTGTGCAACCGATCACAAGTAAATACCATAATTATGTGGTAACCGATCCTAGTACCTAGTCAACCAATTTTTGGTAAGCTAGTGTGACCGATCCTAGTACCCACATGGAGGTAGAACCGAAGCTTTATGTTTTGGTAGAACCGTGAAACCCATTAATGGTGATTTGATAGGATAATCAATCACATCGTTCTTGGAAGTCAGATGAACCAATTCTAAACTCGTTTGGAAGTGTGGCAAATCGGTTCCAAGATTGTAAATATGAAAAAGGATTTACCAAGTAAAGATGTCGGCATATTTTGAACATGTGCAGTAATTCTTATCTTTTATTGTTCAAAGATATTCCTTAATAACTAAAGGAGAATCCCGGATTGAAATAAATTGAGAATCTTATAATTAAGGTTTTTAGTTTTATATGCTTTTAATTTCCAGCAATTAAATGCATATATTTAGAAAATACAAATTAGTAATGTGCATTTACTAATTGGATATATTTTACTAAGATTTCGGTCAATATTTGGACAGTGCATTTCCAGGAATTATGAAAACCATTTTTGCCTTTATTGCATATCTTTGAGAATATTAGGTTTTGGAAATTCCTTGGTGTCCAAACTTCCTTGGTCTATAAATATTGAAGTTTGCATTTCGAGAAAACTAATCCTCAGAGCCAACAAAACTACCTAGTTGTGATGTTACTGGTGGAGCCGTCTACTCGGAGAGAAAAGTACCCTAATTAGGCGAAATCTGTTACGACCGCTCGTTTTATAGACTTCTTTGAGATTGGGAATCTCTACGTGTACCGTTGGTGGGAAACTAGATAATTGCAGTTTATTATTAGTTTTCGATTGATTTGATTGAATAACGGTTGTTGAACTTTGATTGCACCTAGTTTTTTTATGCTTGAGAATCTTCTCTTCTGATATAAGATTCACTCAAACTAGATCGAAGTATCGACGGGGATCTTCAGATTTGTTTGTAGATCTAAAGACGTCTTGTGATAATCCATTGTTAACAGACTCCGTTCTGTGTGTGATTTATCACAAGAGATTCAAGTTGTTTGTGTGCAGGTGTTTATTGAAGATCTAAGAAGATTTGAAGACAAAGAAGATTTCTTATTTGAGTTCATAATCTTTGGTGTGCACAAAACTTGATCGGCTGGGGATCCAACTATAATCGGTTTATCTCTGTGATAACCTTGATTGATTAGTTGAGTAGCATCAATAAAATTCTTTGTGATTAATAGTATTGATTGCATAGTCTAAACAATTACTTTGGTAGTTGTTAAATAGATAGATCTAAGAACCTGACAAAGGAGTTTATTGGGATAAACAGAAGAGCCTTTTGTCAAACTCATATCACGTTGTTTGAAAAGAGTGGTTACCGAACAGATTTGTTGTTCCTTTACTGTTTGGAATACGAACCAAAGGAATTGTTCCAAGTGCGTGATTTATTGCAAGTTGGAGGCGCAGGGATACTGAGGGAACTAGGTGAACTATAGGTTTAGTTGCTTGGTCTCAACTATACGAAGTTGATTTAGATTTTGTATAGCGGCTTAATTCTGAGAGTACTAAATTTTGGACAAGGTCCCGGGGTTTTTCTGCATTTGTGGTTTCCTCGTTAACAAAATCTTGCTGTGTCTTTTACTTTTCTATCTCCGCAATTATAATTGTTTTATTATAATTAGAAGTAAAATACACAAACGTTAATTCATATTTACTTGATAGAAATCCTATTGTGTTTGGTTAAATCCGAACCTATTATCAAGTAATCATACTTCGTTGTTGTATTGTCTCGATCTTGTATCCATAGTCAATCATGCAAGTTATCTTGTTGTCGTATTGTCTCGATCTCGTATCCATAGACGATCACACGAAGTGTGAACCGATTAGTTGTATTGTCTCGACTCAGTCCATACACAATCACTTTCGGAGAAAGGACTTATATGTGGAAAAGTTTTAGATTGAGATATATTTGGGTACCCTCGTCTTTTCACAATTTGGGAAAATCCTCGGTTACCACCTCGTAGATAACTTCTGCAAGGTTTATTAACTGCAAAAAGAAAGCAAAAAAGGACAAAAAATATAGGAGATTGTCTATTATTCATATCTTTTCTTCTCTGATCGAAGTTGAAAAAACAAAAAGAAAAATTAGATGTACACCAAAAAAAGTTGATGCACTTTCTTACTCAACGACTTATCTTAACGTCTAATCCAACAGATGTATTTGAATTCCCTTTAAATACTCCATATTTCATCCATTTTAAATCACGCATTCTCTAAAACTTCTTTAATCTTTCTCAAAACTTTCCGAAAATCCTGATTTCTAGCTGAAATGGCAAGCATTTCGCAACAAAAATTCTATATGGTTCGTGGTGTGAAATTTACAATGGATGAAAATGAATCTATTTGTAAGAATTATGTATACTTTACAAAAAAATGCTATCAATGGTTGCCAGCAAAGAGGGGTACATTTTATTATAAAACTTTTGACAAATATAAAGAAGGAACCAGTAACATCAATCATCGTGATAGTGGCAGGTTGTCTTGTCATTTTAATTCTATAAACAAAGAAGTTGGTGAATATGCAGCTTAATTTGATCACGTAAATGTACCGATGCACAAGAAGGAACTCGATGTGTTAAGAAGAAACTCGTATTTAACTTTGGTACTCTTTTATAAAGTTTTTGTACTCTTTCAATTAATTTTTTTTCCCAAATTGCAAATAGCAGGAATGAAAATATCAAGAAGAATGGCAAAGAACCCACAAAAGTGGATCCCGATACGATTTTTTTCGACATTATGAGGATGCTTAACATATTTAATTGATACGTGTTGGAAGGTAATAAAGTGACAACAAGATCCCCATATGGTCCTATTTCATAAGAATTTCAAAGTAGTACACTAGTTTCCTCTCCATAAACAACTTCAACCCCACCTAATGGATCTGAAAGTAGTTAGGAACATCACAATTCTTATCTCCATGTTCGTAACAGTACCAAAAATGAAAGAGGACGGGGGTAAAAATTTGCAAAAGCAACAAGAGATGAAGCCATTTGTTGCGTGTTAAAATACTTCTTATCATTTTATTCCAGTCCCAAGATGACTTGAACTAAAGTTGACCATTGTTGATAGATCTAGTCTGCCAAATAATACCCTTGAATGTAGTTATGACCATTGGTGGGGATTACAGTGTGGTGTGAGCCCATGCTTAAGATCTTCAAACAATTATGATTTATAACATTGATGTCATTTTGTGAACCCGGAGTCCAAAAAAATATGCAAAATCCAACAATTATACGTAGTAGAAGCTCTCAAAATAACCGTCACTGTTGGGTAACAATTCTGTTAACAACTAATTTAGTAGGTTTTTGTTGGAAAGTTAAACCAAAATGGTCGAATACTGTGTCGCAAAATATTTTCAGATACCTAAGCGCTGTTATTTTTTCCATATAGATGTACTCATCTGTGGAATCCACTAGTATCCCCTTAACATAATATTTGGAGGGATGCAATGATATTCTCTCAGGAACTAAAACATCATACATATCGTGCATCATACTAATAATTAAATAGAGGTTGTACCTGATAAAGCTTAGTAATAATCCTCTGAAGTAATTTGCGTCCCATGAAAAATCGACGCTGAAAATCTCACACATCCAGATACAAAATAACCATGCATCAAATTGTCATGGTAAAAATATCGCTTTCGCCACGTTGCTAGTTTAGAGGCAGAGAGAAATTAATTAAACATACAAGGATATCTATCCAAGGATGATTTACAATGTTATAATCGATATCATTAATTAGATATTGTTTTTATTTGTTTTGCTTTTAATTTAAATGTAATTTTTTATACCAAGTCGAGGATTCACCCATGACCAACCCATACAACCATCTACCCATGGATAATATATCAGCCATGGACAAAATTTAGCACCTGCCATTTTGATTTAGACGTGGGTGGAACCAAATCCACGGATTTTACTTCTTGTTTATCTTTACTAGGGGTGAACATTGACCCTGAATCTGCGGACTCGCCTCTGAACAACCGTATTTTCACTGATGGGTTCCCAGACCGTTCGGTAATGGGTAGGATGCGGATCGGAATTTGGAAGCCAATGGATTACGGATTGGCACAAACACAATCATGAAAATTTGTTAACATCCAGACCAGCTAGTACATTTTAAATACGAAGCTAGCATATTTGTTTTTTTTTTCTTCTCCAAATTATCTATTCCCTTCATGTCATTTCTTGATGATTTTACAAGATACAAGACCAATATGTGTATAGGTAAACATACCTGATCCCAAAGTATACCAAAAACATCTTATTATAAAAGGTACGGGTTTTTATTCCCCTTTATATTTTAGTGACTTCAAAGCATTGAGATTAAATCCAGTTTTTAAACTTTTAAATAAGTAGTTTTATTTCTAAACGATCTATACACTTGTTTCTTTTGTTCTCTATTATAATTCTTTTTTAGTTATAAAACAAATTCATTTGATTGTCTGCATCTAATTTGTCAATACGTATATCTATTAAAGTAAAATCTGTTCGATACTGGATTGAAATCTGTAATGAATTGGATTGGAGACGGATGAGGTGAAAAACGATCCGTTCGGCCCATGCTCACCCCTCTGGTCCTCTAGTGGCTAGGGATGAGCAATGTGTGGGTGGATACGGATTTGGTACCACCCGTGTCCAATCCATTAAAATGACAGATATTAGAAATGCATTCACGTCCAATCCATTACTCCAATGGATAAAATACTCACGGGTGAACTGATGAACTGGGTGGATGCAGGTGGATTAATGGGTTTCAAAACATAATTACAAAAGACTAATATTAGTATTGTGTACAATAAACACAGGCAAAAAAACATTAGTGATAATGCATATTGAGTCCATAGTATCCTCAACTCCGTCTCTATCTCTCATTCTGATCCTGGTTATTTCTCTAGCTTCTAAATGTAAATACCTTACTCACGTTCTAGTTTATCCTTCATATTTTGGTATAATACCAAAACTTCCCTCCGGCTTGGGTATCCAACGGATGGGTGATATATCACCCGCGTCCAATCCGTAAAAGCGACCAAAAAATTACCCGCACCCAATCCTCCGAAAAACGGATTGGGTGTCCACTCGCTAAAATGCGGATTGGTTTGATAAAATCGGTGAATATGTGTGTTTTTGCTCACCCCCACTAGGGGTGAGTAAAAAGTACGGAACCGCGGATTCATCCGTATCCGTCCGCAAAATTGCGGGTGAAACCCAATCCGCAAGATCTATGGACCGAACACGGATGGGATTTTCAAATCCGCACTTTTTAACGGTTGGGTTGCGGTTGGACTTTGAAATCCGTGTATTCACCCGCAACGTAGGGCAATAAGGGAAATTAATAGACAAGTAATACTACAAGGCATGCGGAGATGGAAGCCACCGATTATTTGCTCGAGGTTTGGCAAAAGGATAGACACTCAAAGAAAGAAATTGGAATGAGATTTTCGAAATGTCATCTCTATGTCATATGTGAACCATGTATCATGTGTGCAGCAGCTATATTAATTCTTGGTATTAAAGCTGTATATTATGGTTATGCTAATGATAAGTTTCGGAGGCTGTGGATCAATCTTGTCGCTACATTCTAGAAACGCTGAGCACGCACTTAATGGTGGTGCTTCGGAAATGAAAGGTCATATAGAGGAGGAGTAAATGGCATCCGAAGCTATCTCTAGCTATCTCTCTTTTTCGGAGTTTCTATGATCAAGGAAATCCCAATGCACCAAAGCCTCACACGCCAGTTCAGATGCCGCAGTGATTTCACTTAGCTCTGGCGTATAATCTTGATATGTAATATGACAACTGCCAACGCCAACACTGGAACTTTTTACTTGACCCTTTGCTGCTGTCATTCTCAAGTCTCGATAAACAGCAAAATACATATTTTTCTCTCACGCACAGCAGCCAAGCTAGGTTGGCTTGTTTTGGGGGAGAAAAAGACTAGTCGGTTAGAAACTTGGACTTGAGAAGATCTGCTGACTTTTTACACCCTTTCTGCCAAGAAGGCTCAGAATCTGATTAAATCTAACATTTGCTTCGTATAAAGTTACGAGACTTTTTTCTATTTTTTTATTATTATTTTGACTAAATTTACTGTTAATCCGCATCCGGCCCGTATTACCCGTTGATCCGCGAATGTCAAATTCGCGGGTGATTAGATCGGACACGGTTGGTTTTTACAAATCTGCAATTTTAACGGATTGGACGCGGATGACCCCTAATCCGCATTCGTCCGTCCGTTGCACACCCCTAACCCCACTAGTGGCAGGGTTCACTTTTACATACGTATCTAGAGGCCCCATTAAGCAAATAAGAGCCGCACTGAGCCCAAAGCCCATGGAAGATAAGGACCCCCACTTTCCTTTCATGAGTCTCCCTTTCCGTGTCAATTCTCGTGTAGTATATATAGGGTGTTTCTTTATTTATTTATTTATTTTTTTTGAAGCATTTTTAATAAGCTGTTGCTATTATGTTGCTAATTTTAGAGCTATCCCGGGATATTTTTTATTTGTATCGTTCTTTTATATACTTTTAAAAATACTAACGGTACCCCTTTATCTTCATACCCCAAAACATATCTATTTACCCATCCGATCTGTTAATTTTGTGTACCCCCAATTTTATTTCACAAGAGAAGAAGAGAGACGCAAAATCATTGAGAAAATTATCTTCTCCTGTGTACACATATATCTCACTATCAGACACGTGTATATAAAAAGATACGTGGAAAGCATGCAGGCCAAAACATCAAAACATGATGCGCCACGAAACACCAAATAAACCCCGAGGAGTTACTTTATCGCATCCCCAAAAGAGAAGATAGGATCAACGGTGGAGAGAAAGTTAGCTGACACGGACGTGACAGGAGACACTTGTCTGACACGAGCAGACCCCTCAACTACCCACATTAAACACTCTGAGCAGTGTACGTGTCGATCAACCTGTGGAACGAGCGAGGATGCCTCTGCGGGATCAAGGGGCAAACGCAGACCTCTGCGTGATAGACGCAAGGACACAAGAAGATAAGGTTCCAACGGTCATCAGAGATGGTTCCCACATTCTAACCTTATAAATACCCCGTCTCCACCAAGAGGAAAGGGAGGCGGAAGAATCAGGAAGGGAAGGAGAGAGAGAGAGAGTTTGTAAGTGTAAGTTAATCATTTAGAAGAGAGAAACATGTAAACCCAAAAGTCATTCGACTATTCGTGTAACCGTGAAGAATATAGTAAAACAACAAACCCCGTGGACGTAGGCCTTAGTGCTGAACCACGTAAACCTTGGTCTTATTTACATTTCAGCACTTTATATTTATTTAGCCCCATGGATCTTTACTTATACGTTTTGTTTTCTTTGCTTGTACTTATATCCCGTGCGCAAACGCCTCGCATGGAGTTGTTAGATAAGGCTATGATAAACCCGAAGGTTTTGAGCCAATGAATCAACACTGGGATATCATCATCACAAATCTCCTTAGATGATGATGATTGATTGTGAGCACTCGGATCCCTTCGTGATTTGTGTGTCCACAATTTGGCGC
Organism: Papaver somniferum; assembly: GCF_003573695.1. Classification (NCBI taxonomy): domain Eukaryota; kingdom Viridiplantae; phylum Streptophyta; class Magnoliopsida; order Ranunculales; family Papaveraceae; genus Papaver; species Papaver somniferum. The sequence goes on along the minus strand of NC_039362.1, from coordinate 52,874,938 downwards.
TAGAAACAGGGACTTCGTCCCGGTAAAAGATTTATCTTATCCTGTGATTTCATTTTAAATTGGCATATGATTGCTCTGATTTATCAGCTCGGACCGTATAGATCATTTGTTAACTGTATTGTGTTAAAAACCCACTTTTTATGTTCGATAAGATTTATTATTCTAATCCGCGGATTTACGATTTTCTTTAAATCTCATGCGAACCCGTCTCTCTGGGGGGTTTTTCGTAGTTTTTATACTAAGGATCTCCTTTAGTAAAACTTTAACCCATATATTATAACTTGCGTGTATTAATCCTCTCCAGGAAGAATGTATTTCGTCAACTAACCCGCTTCACGCGGATATTCCCGTTTTTCGTTTGAAATGCCTTATGCAGAAATGACGTATTGTGAGTAAAGAAGGCGAGTTTCGGCGAGATTTCATTGTCAACAAAAGGACACGTGATGGAAAAGGCGCAGGAAGCAGGAAAATCCAAAGCTTTGTCAAAAGAAACACCCAGGACAACCCCGGTCATCACCCGAAGCAAGCAGAAGGGAGATAAAGCTAAAATGACCAGTCAAAGGCAAGATACTGCGGAAATCACTTCACCTATGAACGCTAATTCAGTTGCAGCGGCGGCTCTCAGAGCAGCAGCGACAAAGTACGGTGCGGCTGCGGTAGTCCCGAAGGCTGCAGAGGCTAGCAATACTTGCGCCATGAATCAACTTAACCAACCAAGAGAAAGGGTGGATGAATCCAGAACATTCCAACCCGTGCACCTTCTAACTTTTGGAATGCCACCAACAAATGATCAAAATCAAACCATACCGGCGGCTCTAGCACCGCAGAGGGGCACTCACCCCAACAACTTGATGAAGCAAACTCCAAAGCACCAGAGCCAAACCGAGACTATAGAGTCGTCATAGCGGCTAATGAAGACGCGACAAGGGGAAGTAGCGTATCTGACCCGGATTATGACGATGGAGAGTCAGACGGTAACGAACAGAAGAATTTAGGGCACCACCGCGCAATGGAAGAACTACGAGATGAGATGATGGCCGAGATCAGGCAATTAAAAAATAAACAAGGCGGGGGGAGGTTAGAATAAGTCATGAGAGAAGCTAACTCCACGCCCTTAACTCATCGCTTGGCCAACACCCCTATTCCACTGAAATGCCCTGTCCCAACGTTCGAATGTTATGATGGATCCAGCGACCCTGCTGCACATATTCGGTACTACAACCGTGTCTTAGCTAGATGGGGTCAGAACGACGTCGTACTCTGCAGATACTTCCCGTCAAGCCTGAAGGGATCGGCGTTATCATGGTTCGATATATGCCACCAAATTCTATCCACTCATACGACCAACTCGCAGAGGAAAAGAGAAATTCTTAAGAACGTATATGTACAACAAGACTGTAAAACACCGGAATGGATAAGCTCTTTTACTAGCGATTGGCTACAAGGGAAACCACGAGGGAGTACACTAACAGATGGCACAAGATCTGCCAAGCCATAGGTAGCGTGGACCCAGTGGTAAGCATCAATTGCTACAAATGGGGGCTTAGACCGAATGAGTCCCCTATTTGTTGAAATTCATGGGAGCGTCTGCCTAAGACAGAGGGAGATCTTCGAATAATTATCGAAAAAGCACGCTCGACTTGAAGAAAAATTCAACGGGAAAACCCGAGGGCATATCCGCAGAGGTCTCACCGCCACCAATTCAGCGGAACAAACCAATGGGGCCAAAAGGAGTTGCTCAGGGGAGAGAACCTCACGAAAGATAGGAAGGAAACGAAGGGATGAACGAAGAGAAGGTGATCCGAAAATTCGAAGATCAAGTTACACGAAACTCAACGCTAGCTATGCTCGTATCCTACGAGAGATCAAAGGGAGGGAAAACTTGGAGTGCCATGGTCTAAGGGAAAGCAGCCCCGAGATCCGAGGAGAAGTCTAAAGATTACTGTGAATATCACTGTTTCAACGGACACCAGACCGAAAAGTGCAAGAACTTAAAATAATGATCCAAAAATTAATTGATGCGGGAGAGCTCAAACATTACGTACGAAAAGGATGTTACCGAGGACAGATCTAAGCGAACCAAACCAGTCCAACTTCCGAAAGGAAAAACCGAACAATCAACACAATCTCGTGTTCTGAAGCCACAGGACCCTCACTTACAGCGCAGATAGGAAAGGGTTACGGAAGCGATTCGAAAGACCGCTGCGAATTATATAAGGTCGAGGGGATAGTGGGGACGAACACGAAGAATGGATGGAATTCCATCATTCGATGCCGAGGATATCGAAGAAGATATGGAAGACCATAACGATCCCTTGGTCCTAACACTACCAGTAGCTGGATGTAACCTCAAAAAGATCCTCATAGACGGGGGAAGCTCCGTAAACGTCCTATTTTACGATGCATTCAAACGGATGAAGCTCCATGATGAACAGTTAATGACCTCTTATCACACCATCTATGGATTCAATGGAGCAGCCACGAAGCCCTTGGGAGACATCATGTTGCAGGTTAACGCAGGGCCCATGAAACTGGAAACCCGATTCAGTGTGGTGGACACCCCTTCCCCCTACAACGCTATTATTGGACGAAAATGGATACATAAGCTCAAAGGAGTTGCGGCAACGTACCACCAATATCTCAGATTTCCAACACCTGAGGGAGTAATGGAAATCAAGGGAGATCGGATCACTACGCGAGAGTGCCAGGACACTCAGGATCATATCAACAACGAGCAAGAAGAGCAGCGAAAAATCCGAAGAGTAAAAAATCAAGAAACCGCGAAAGAGAAGGCCATAGACCTGTTCCTCAAGGAAACTACAGGGAAGGGCTTGACGAAAGATGATAATGTCCTAAGCACAGAAACAAGTACTTCAACAACCAGCGAAGAACAGAAACACGCTAAATAGCAATTAAATAACGTCCCAGTCCTCGGAAACCCGAAGCCTGTGTTCACACCAGTGGATCCCGTAAAGGAAATCAACATAGGAACAGAAGAAAACCCGAAGATGATCAAAATCGGGACCATAATGGACGAAGGAAGGGAGCATTCCTTAACCAAATTACTTAAGGAATACGCGGATGTGTTCGCCTGGAAGCTAGGAGATATGCCGGGGATTGACCCAAAAGTAATCCAACATGAACTACGCATCAAACCGGGCATGCCCCCGTTCAGGCAGAAAATACGAAAAGTAGCTCCAGAGTATCATGAGGCAGTAGAAACAGAACTTCGGAAACTACTAGACGCATGATTTATCAAGGAAGTCAAGTATCCTACCTGGATCTCCAACATGGTCATTGTTCCTAAGAAAAATGGAGGGGTTAGAATATGCATCGACTTTACTAATCTCAACAAGGCATGTCCAAAGGACAGCTATCCCCTGCCGAGCATAGATCAACTGGTTGAAGCAATGGAAGGGTACGAAGAGCTGTCGTTCATGGACGGATATTCTGGTTACAACCAAGTAGCCCTGGCAGAAGAAGATCAGCCACACACATCGTTCTACACCCCACATGGCCTTTATTGCTATACTAGAATGCCTTTCGGACTTCGAAACGCAGGGGCAACATACCAAAGGATGGTCGATGCTATCTTCAAGCCATGGATTGGAGGAACCATATAAGTCTACGTTGACGACATGCTCGTCAAAAGCAAGCTGCGTAAAGATCACCACCAGGACCTGAGGAATATCTTCAAAGCAATGAGACAGCATCACATGAAAGTGAATCCGGAGAAATGTACTTTCGGTGTCACCTCGGGGAAGTTCCTCGGGTATCTGGTAACAAAAAGGGGCATCGAGGTAGACCCAGCAAAGACTCAAGCCATAGTAGAGATGCCGTCCCCAAAGAATTTAAAGGAATTACAGAAGCTCAATGGATCTATAGCAGCGTTGGGCAGATTTATTGCACGGTCTTCAGACAAATGCAAACATTTCTTCAATATTCTCAAAAAAGGGAGTAGGTTCGAATGGACCGCTGAATGCGAGGAAGCATTCCAAAAAATCAAAGAACACCTAGCCTCAATCCCGATCCTGCAGAAGCCAGACCCTGACGAGGTTTTGGCACTATACATAGCAGCAACAGAGGATGCAGTCAGCGCGGTATTAGTCAAAAGCAATACAAAGATAGAACAACCTATCGATTACGTCAGCAAGAACCTCAATTCTGCGGAAAGAAATTATACTAAGATTGAACAACTCATCCTCGCACTGATATGGGCTACCCAAAAACTGAGAACCTACTTCCTAACTCACCTCGTCAGGGTCCCATGCAAAGCACCATTGGAAGCAGTCCTCAAAAGCACGGGAAAAGTGGGCCGAATAGCCAAATGGAACACCCATCTGGATCAATTCAACATCATTCATGAATTCAACATTCTCGGAAGTCCCAAGTTCTGGCGGATTTCTTAGCAGACCTCCCCCTTGACAACGACGAAGAGATTAAGGGAATACCAGAAGACGAGGAAGAAAACAAGGATCCAATGGATATCCTCGAACCTGCGAGTCAAAGAAAATGGGAAGTCTTCGTCGACGGATCCAAAAATAAGGAAGGAGCAGGAATAGGCATTGTCATTATCACCCCAACTGGATAAAGGATTATACAGGCACTTAGATTGGAATTCAAAGAGCATACCAACAACATTGTTGAATACGAAGCTGTCGTACACGCCCTCCGTATAATAATAGAGATGGGGATAACCGATGTAAGGCTGACAAGTGATTCACATCTTGTCATACGGCAAATAGGGCTCGAGTATAATGTGTACGATGACACCCTCTCAGCTTACATGGCCTTGGTCCAAACATTGGCATCACAAATCCCGAACATTAAGTTCCGGCACTTATGCAAAAGGGACCTCAGGCACGCGGATGCCCTAGCATATATATCATCCATGCTGAGGGATAAAAATGTCGAAGCTATTAAAATAGCAAGGGTATACGAGCCTTCGATTGCATCTCAATTCTCCTTCGCTACCAACCAAGATACAGTGGAAGAAAATATCGAAGACCAGGTAGGAGAAGACATCCATAATGACTTTGACGAAGAGGATATCCTGTCAAGAGCAAATCAAGACGAAGACTTCAGCAACGAAGATGACTGGAGAGTGACAATCCATGCCTTTCTCGAAAAAGTAAGCTTACCTGCGGATCAGAAACAAGCTAGGAAGATACTCTCCAAAGTGGGAAGATATGATCTTCGGGATGGGGTCCTGTATAAGAAATCCTTCCTTGGACCATTACTACGTTGCTTGTCCCGGAAAGAGGGGCATCGAATTCTAAATGATATCCATTATGGTGACGCGGGGAATCATAGCGGCATGAGATCACTAGCTGACAAAGCAAAAACGAAAGGATATTACTGGCCGACAATGATACAGGATGCCGCGAGGATGTCCCGACGATGTGAAGAACGTCAGCGCTTCGCAAAAAAGATCCACGCGCCGGCAACAATGTTAAACTCCGTCGATAGCCCGTGGCCATTTGCAAAATGGGGCGTAGACATTGTCGGGCCTTTCATCGAAGGATCAGGGAAAAGACGATTTTTGATAGTAGCCACGGACTACTTCAGTAAATGGGTGGAGGCTAAGGCCTTGGCCAGGATCAGAGACGTGGATGTGTTTACTTTCATATTCCAGAACATCATTTGCAGATTTGGTATACCCGCTGAAATCGTATCTGATAATGGCAAGCAATTACAGGGGAAAAATATAGACATGCTCTTCGATACTTTCAAAATAAGAAAGAACAAGTCCACCCCCATATACCCTCAAAGCAACGGACAAGTGGAAGCTACCAACAAGACCCTCGCCTTATACTCAAAAAACAATTAGACGAGCATAAAGGAAGATGGTGCGAACAACTGCACAATGTGTTATGGGCATACAGGACAACACGAAGATCCGCCACCGGGGAATCCCCGTTTCTTCTAACTTATGGAGCTGAAGCAGTCATACCTACGGAAATCCTCATGCCAACCACGAAGACCGAAGCTTGGGAGAAAAACCTCACAACAGATATGATGTTAGAAAGGTTGGACGACTTGGAAGGAAGAAGGGAAGTCGCATTACAAAAGATGGAAAATTATCAACGAAGACTAGCAAGGGAGTACAACAAAAAGGTAAAGCTGCGGAATTTTGTAGAGGGGCAGTATGTGTTGAGAACAATCCCACGGTATCAGCAAGAAAAGAAATTGGTAAAATTAGCACCTACGTGGGGAGGACCTTTTGTAATACACGATGTTGCGGGTAACGGTTCCTACTACCTTCGTAATCTAAAAGGCGAGGTCCTCCGGCATCCTTGGAATGCCAAGTGGCTCAAACCATACTTCCCATAGGAGCAACGCAGACTTGAATCTGCTTGGAGTGTACCAGAAGAAAAAGGGAGCCTAACCGCTCCACATGTTTCTATCTCTGGAAGAGGAATTGCAGGCCTCAACTTATCAATCAAACAAGCTTTCAAATTATAAAATCAGCGGAATCTATCGACAATATTGGGGAAAGTAGTTAATCTGCAATCTCTCAGGGCTCCCCCATCAGTGTCCATAAGTGTAAGACCAGGGGGAAGGCACCCAGCAGAAAGAGATACCCAACCAATCTTAAGGCAACGGGTCGACGGAATGGGTGTGTAAATATTTTAATCCAATATCCTAGAACGTTGCCCCGACCCCCACCGTCTGGGAATCCTCTGGCCCAGGATTCGCCAGCGGGGTGACAGGTCTCAAGACGAGCACGAAGGTACCTTCCTTCAGTATCGCACTCAAACACTTAAAAACTTTTGCTTTGTTTTTTCACAAATGCTTAAAATAAAAACAAACCAACATTGCAGGTATATCAAGAAAAGGATCCATTTCATAAAGGATGATTACAAAAAGTGAAAGGCCAATTCAAAGATACACATCAAAAAATATTCCTTTTACAGGATATCAGCAAAAAATATTCTTGTTACATGATTACAAAAAGGGAAGGATAATGATGCCGCGGACCCTACAAAATGCTGCGGTCTCTGCCTAGATTGCTGCCCCATCGGCAGGATTATTCCGAAGACTTGAAGGGACGCTCCCACCAGAAGAAGTTCCCCAGGAGTCAGGAAAGGCAGAAGGAACTGGACGACGAGGATAGTTCTTCACGAGACCATGCTCGTTCTTTAGGCCAAGTTCTATCCTCTCCAGCATCTTGTTCGTCTCCTCAACCAATTGACAACGAGCCTTGTGCTTAATAACTGTAGTCCGCTGTTGGGCTTGGGATAATAACGAAGATAGCCGATTCACTTCTCTAGAAGCAGCACCAACGGCCTCCTCACGGGTTGCCGCTAAATTCTTGAAATGATTGGTCTGTTCTTCCTGCTGCGCTAAGGAAGATTGAGCCTTTTCAAGTTTTTCATTTGTGACGCGAAGGTGTCCCTCGAGCTCTGAAAAAGACAACACCACGGAGTTAACGCAGAAAAAAAACACGGTCACACTCGATGAAATAGGATTATACCTTTGACACAAGCCGAAGCCTCTTCATACTCATTAACAACGCATCTCGCGCTTCATCAAGATGGTCATATTCCGCGGATAATTTCTTATAGTCTAGTTGAAGGTTGGTGAGAGTAAATTGACAGGCATCTAATTCTACCTGCTTCATCGAGTCCATGTGACGAAGATGGTCGACCTCTTTATTTATCTCTGAGACCCCTTTGCTAAGTCTGTACATACACACTTCAAGATTCCTCTCAGACTCAGCCTGACGAGCTACTTCAACGCGGGACGCGGCAAGGGCCTTGCTTAGAGCATGGGCTTCGGCACGGGCATCATCTCTTTCTCTGACAAGACAGAGCATATTATCCTTAACCCCTGAAAGAGGAATGGATCGAGCCTTCTGTAATTCTTCCTCCAGCAACTGAATCCTAGACTCCAGCAAGGAAGTACGCTCACGGGCTTCCCGCAGACTATCACGTGTCCACAGCAGTGTGCCATTAAATAAAGCACGATCATGGTTGTACAGATTTTGCATGTCGACCATCTGAACATGCCTCGCGCGCCATACCTCAGCCCGAGCATCCCATTTCTTGGCTTCATTCTTAATTTTCTCAACCAGATCTCTAATACGAGATTTTTGCCGAGCTCTTTCGTTTCGAAGCCATATCAGCTCGGGGACGCCACCCACTGGAGATAGGGTGGGGAGACTCAGACAGAACAACTAAGAAATAGAGGAATGACGACATACTGCGAGGGAAAAAGAACCAAACCTGTGAAAGTTGAAACTTGGCTGCGAGTTTGCTCTAACTCAGCGCGAACAGCAACAAGCTCGGAACGAAGACCGGCCTCTGCTTCACCCAGCTTCTCTTTCTCCTTGAGGCTTTTTCTCAGTTCTTCTATTTCGACCTCAGCCGCAGATAATTTCTTTTCTCTGTGACGAAGCTTAGCCTCGAGCTTCAGAGATTTCGCTTTGAAGAACTGATACAGCACGTGGTTACAATGCTCACTCCTCATCATCTACACATCAAGATGACAAACATTATTTCACCGAAGCATTCGATTGTCACGAAAAAGTATGTACGAAAATTTACCTCCAAGACACGCTGTTGCGGAAAGCCATATTGATACCCGTCGGCGATGGCCATCATATCTGCAACGGAAGTAGGAGGCTCCGGCACAAGGGTAGCTTCGGGAACACTCAAATTTTTTCCCCAGGCTTCAGACACCCGCGCCTTAGACGACATCTCCATCATGCGACGGATATACGCAGTAGATTCCTTTTCCCCAGCAAAAACAGGGGCAGGATGACGGACAAATAGAAGATTCTTTTCCTTGAACCAATCCATGATGGCGTCCTCGCCCTCAGACGTCGGCGATTGGGGAAGATTATCAGCAGGCGCATCAATGACCGATTTCCCCTTCTCTGACACGGCCCCCTCAGCACAAATGTCGGCATGCTCCTCCGCGCCTACATGCGCAGCATGCTCCTCCGCGCCACCATCTTCAACAGTAGCGTCTCCATTACCATCACCACCAAGAACATCCCAATTATCATTGGGGGAAAGTAAAGAGAAGTCCTCGGGAAAATCGAGGGCATCGTCAAAGAACTCCCCCGTGGAGTACATCCGATCAAAAGAAAATTCTTGAGAGGCGGGAAGGGTATCCACGACATCACCAGCAGGGACAGAAATGCCCCCAATAACAACGCCATCAGCCACCACGGCTTTGTTCCTTCCTTCATCACCAACATGACCAACGAAGACCTCTTCTTTGACATTGATAGGGGAAGTACCAGTACGTTCCTCCCCATCTGTAATCTCCTCATCCTCAGCAAACTCTTCGTTCAATGGACTAGTAACTTCTTCTTGGGCCTCAGCCTCGCCCATCACAATAGTAGAAGACTGCTTCGGCATAATCTTTTTCTTCTTCAACACCTGGAAACAACACCACAAAAAGAATTATTTTTCCCGTCAGATGAATTTCTAAAAAGAAGAAGCGCCGCTAGAATCCGCGTACCTGAGCAGTTGAGGTATTCTTCGGTGGAAGTATAGCACCAGAACCTTCCTCCTCGTCTCCCTCTACGACGTCAAGGGCATAAGTAAAATTCATACCCGCAAAGTTCAAACGCCAGGGACAGAAATCTCCATAACGAGCAGGAGGAGACTCGCGTGGCTTACTACTCTCGGTAGGCCGCCAACCGCGGGGACCAGGAATCCAACCGTAAGCCCACGGACCAACTATTTAGATAACGGTGGCGTGCCACTCGTACTCATGATCACGCTTGATCCTCTCGCGCGCTGGGAAGAGTTTCCGATGACTAGACCCCTCCGTGCCAGGAACATACTTCAGCTTGGCATCGCTGACCTCATTTAACAGACGAATCTCGCCCCGAGGAGCAGCGAGATTCCGAAGGCTGACACTCCACGGCTTGCGGTTCCTACTATTGACGTAATCACCGAAGGAGTTATTGAAATTCTCAGGAGTATACCATTCCTTCTCCGCGGGATTGGGGACGTAGCAAGTCATCGACGTCTCCCCCTTACTCCGCAGATAGCACTCCTTCAGGGCGCGGAGATAATTCCCCGATAGTTGGGATACGGAACGGCTGTGAGTATTTGTGGAAGAGCCTTCACGACTAGCGAGCACGTCATAGTAGAAGGAATCACCTGATTTGTACAACGACAGCATAAGACCAGCTTCGAACGCTCCAACCGTCGTTAACAAATGAAATTCATCGAACTCATACTTTGAGATAAGCTCATAAGTAATATCATCCTCAGGGGCATAGAAACGAACCCCGAAGGCTTGGAGCTCATGCTTTTCCTTGAATATTTCGATATCAATATGCTTGAAGGTTACTTTTTTCTTACTAACCGAGACACTACGTATCAAGGGGGCAGCCTCATCCTCCTCGGCGGGGCCGGATGAACTAATGAACGCTTCGGAAGATTTTCTCTTCACCGGAGGATTCTTTGAAGATTCAGCCCTCGGAACTACACCCTTCGTATTCTTCCCTTTAAAAGTTGGAGGGGACCGCAGATGATGCTCGGGCACTAACGAACGTAGAGGAGGAACGTCAAAAGCAACAGCACGAGGCGGAGCCTGCGTACTCCTAATATCATCACGAGGACGAGACGCTGCGCGATCGAAGACTCTTCGGGAACCAGAAGGATTTGTCGGAGGAATCTCTTCCCTAGAAGACGAGGCCTTCGCTCCAGAAGAAACTCGACTCCGACGAGCATCATCTTGAGATTCTCTACGCGGAGGAGATCTCGATAGACCAGAACCAGGAGTCTGACAAGTAAGCCGCGGACGGTCAGACATGGCTGCGAAAAGATTAAAATCAAGAACAAGTTACACACATTCAAAAACATTACCAAAGATCAAAAAACCACATCAATAGCAATACACACGATAACGCAGAAACCCTAAAATTAGTATACATGCTCAAAATTCCATAAAATTCAGACCCTCAAAAACTCAAATACAAGCAAAACAGTGGCTTCCTTGATTTAAGATAAAGAACAGGAGCAAACTAGTATGCAAGCATCAAAAAGAAGTTCTTCATCACAAACAAGGAACAACAGTAGCAGAGAATTTACAAATCAACACAGCGTAAAACAGTGGAAATAAAGAAAAGAAAAACTTACCGGCAAAAACAGCAGCAGAAGAAACAAACAGTGGAAGCGGGCGTGATTAATGCTAAGGTGCAGAGAATTTAAGATCACAGGTTCAATAAAGACTGACAGAGAATTTAAGGTCACAGGTTCAATGAAGACAGACAGAAAATTTAATGGCTGAAAAACAAAGAACGAAAACTGAGAGAATGTTTAGGAAGAATGAAATTAATTTTCTTTCTCTCCTTAATATACCCGAAAGAAAGAGAAGGAAATTAATGGAGGAATGGGAAACGTGCCCGTTACATAAGCAGTTAATGCACGAATAAAAGACGTGCCCAAGTATCTAGGAAAAGTTATTAGGAGTGAGAAGAATATGCGACGATAGTTTTTCTTCAAGGCACCCATTAGACATTCAAGCCCGAAGAAAAGGGGCAAATTGTGTACACATATATCTCACTATCAGACACGTGTATATAAAAAGATACGTGGAAAGCATGCAGGCCAAAACATCAAAACATGATGCGCCACAAAACACCAAATAAACCCCGAGGAGTTACTTTATCGCATCCCCAAAAGAGAAGCTAGGATCAACGGTGGAGAGAAAGTTAGCTGACACGGACGTGACAGGGGCAGAAGACACTTGTCTGACACGAGCAGATCCCTCAACTACCCACATTAAACACTCTGAGCAGTGTACGTGTCGATCAACCTGTGGAACGAGCGAGGATGCCTCTGCGGGATCAAGGGGCAAACGCAGACCTCTGCGTGATAGACGCAAGGACACAAGAAGATAAGGTTCCAACGGTCGTCAGAGATGGGTCCCACATTCTAACCTTATAAATACCCCGTCTCCACCAAGAGGAAAGGGAGGCGGAAGAATCAGGAAGGGAAGGAAAGAGAGAGAGAGTTTGTAAGTGTAAGTTAATCATTTAGAAGAGAGAAACATGTAAACCCAAAAGTCATTCGACTATTCGTGTAACCGTGAAGAATATAGTAAAACAACAAACCCCGTGGACGTAGGCCTTAGTGCTGAACCACGTAAACCTTGGTCTTATTTACATTTCAGCACTTTATATTTATTTAGTCCCATGGATCTTTACTTATACGTTTTGTTTTCTTTGCTTGTACTTATATCCCGTGCGCAAACGCCTCGCATGGAGTTGTTAGATGAGGCTATGATAAACCCGAAGGTTTTGAGCCAATGAATCAACACTGGGATATCATCATCACAAATCTCCTTAGATGATGATGATTGATTGTGAGCACTCGGATCCCTTCGTGATTTGTGTGTCCACATCTCCATCGTACGAAATCGATGAGGCATGCAATCGAGAGAACCATTGAAGAAAACCACGTAAACATACATGACAATACGGTCCATACCAAAGATAAGTATCATGTGTAAGACCTTTGATTTACAAACATAATTAAACAAGTAAGCCTCTCTTGTGGATCTTGATGCCAACAAGATTTTTCCATTTTGCAGACATGGCGAACGATTTTCTAACATACTTTGATGATATCAGTGGGGAACCCAAATATCCTTAACATTCTTCCATTGTTTTTTCTAAGTATAAACAAAACCGTCACCATCAAAATCTCAACTTTCTTCTTTGTGAAGCAAATAAATCGACTGAAAACTAATATTTTGTGATGAAGGCTAGAATTTTATAACGTAAAGATCCTTCGGGATAAGGCAGAGCACACAAGATCAGTTGGTTCTATTCAACCTTAATCTCAATTTATACCTGTCGGCCATCGTCATGAAGTAATTAAGCCTAGATCATCTCAGAGAACAATGATTAAGCGAATGAATGAAGAAATAAACAGAAGGAAAACATGATTTTAGAGATATATCTACTTGACGGACTAAGGCTGAAAAAGTGCCCTAAGTTTCTTTTTTCTTTTGAACAAGACGATGGTGGGAGTCATGGGATTGTGTTATACGCGTAAATTTTAATGTATCCTAAATACCATCTCTTGACTTTTTATTTACACCCAACAATGAAATCACCCAACAACTAAAAAAAAACCGATTGACGGACAACTTACCATATCCACCACCGGCCACTAAATCTTCTTCCCCACCTCCACAGCCTGTATCGACAGTGATCCAACAATGGTAGCATGCCATAATATTTGATGGTAACCAAATTAAGCACGGTGCTGGTATACACAAGAGTTTATTTAAGACACTTGGGTTCATAGATCTGTAGAGAGGATACACAATCATTACAGGGTTAATCATGGGTGTCTTGTGCTATGGATATTAATGGCTGGTATATTTATTTTAAGGTCTTCTTACGTCATATAAATGATCAAAAAGGTGCATGTATAATCAAATCAAAGAAAATAATAATTATCATTCATGAATCGGTTTGTTCTTGATCATCCTTAACAATTTTATCCTACTCATGTACATTCCTTTAGAACTTTAGAAGTATGAATGGTTCATGAATTAATCAACGTCAGCCCCACTGTATCATATTACCATTACAGTGTAACTGGAGGGGGAACAATTTGTTGTCCCATTCCCATTGCTGCAACTTTTTTTTGGATGTACCGATTAATAGGGTTTTGATATTTTCCCTAGATTTTTTATAATGGAAACTTCAATAATAACGATCTACCGATTAATCGATTAACACATATAGATGTGCCATAATAATTGAAAAAAAATCCCAACCTAGGGTTTCTAACATTGATTTTTTATGATTTTTTTTTTTTCTGTGATCGTAAGGAAGAAGAATACAAACAAAAATGTTAATAGTTACGGTCATACTTAATTTGACTTGTATAGGTGGTAAATAGGAAAAAACAAAATTGAAAAGTAGATTAATTTTAAAAATTGTTAGGGAGATGAAAAATAGGATAAATGAGGGTGGGAAATAGGGAAAATCTAAAAAAAATATACAACAATTGGGGATATTCGTATTAACAGTATTCTAACTAACTTAACGAGTTAGAAGGGGTATGGTTAGTATTTATAGGGGTATATACAAGAACTCCCTGTATATATTGCTATATCCATTATGTACTTCCTTCCATTAAAAAAACAAAGGAAGAAGAGTTTCAAGCCTCTGAGAGCCAAACGGGACGAGACGCGACGCACAAAATCAGAATTTTCTTCTGATCAACAGTTCAGGTGTGTATGATTCCAATCTTTTTTTTTCTGATGCCATGTATGATTCCAATCATGCAAATGATATTTGTGAACATCTTTAATTTTTAGTACCTTCTTGTGTCCATGCATGTCGGAGAAGGTATCAACACGTGTGAGCTAATAGATAAAAGGAAATACCCGGTAACTTTACATGAAAGTTTAGTGCTGTAATTTAATTTATAAACGTAAACACTTCAGTTCTGAATCAGACAATCTACTGCAAGACAACTGTTTCTTTATCTTGGTACATTAGTTAACTCACATGGTACATATTGATTCTGATTGTGTTTTTATTAGTACTAGTTCTATTTATTTTATTTTATTTTATTTTTTGTAAATTCCTGGCGATCAGATGGATGTTCCCTGTGTTTGACGGACTTGTCTTCAAAATACAAAGTGGCCTAGTGTCATTTTTGAATACTACCATTCTGGCATACGTTTTTGACAACTATGATAGAAGATGTGATGTTTTAGGAAATTCAACCTTTTCCAAGGGAATAACTTGTTTTCTGCTTTCTTTCTATCATGTCTTGCGGGCGCAGATTTAGTTTTCCATCTCCTTTCAATGGGGGTGGAAGTTTATGAAGTCACGGAACAAAATTTCTGTGTTACTCAGACTACTCTGCAAGAATGATATTCTGAGTTACAAAGTTGTAGGAGTTGACCTTGGCTCATAAACTAAAAGGGAGGAGAAGCGTAGGTATGATCAGGCAAGATTTGCTCGTCGGTTGAAGATGGAAGATAAACGAAGATTGTTGGGTGTTCAGTCCAGCGAAGAAGATAGTTCCGAAGAAAACTCTCGGACTCCCACTAAACTAGAAAATATAATAGAATCTGGGTCTTCATTTATGCGATGGCAAGAAAAAGAAAAAATAATAATCAGGCTAACTGGTGTTACGGTCCTTTCCAAGGTTGGAGGCCAAGGTGGAGAACCCATTGTTGGTACCCTTGAAGCACATGTACATGGGTTCGTATACACGGCTCCAATTTGAGAATGCAATTTATGTTTACAGATATTGAAAATTCTTTCTTCCGACTTGGGGACGAGAGGATGCGGCCTCTCGTACACTTTCATTCCCGTCGCCCCATCAAGCTAGGGAAAGAAAAGTCAAAAGATATTGAATTCCATTTGGTGCAATGCCCTCTGGGACGGAAGAGGTCTGATCATGATTCAGATAAGATTGAGAAAGAGAAGCAAATCAGGGATGGCGGCCGTAATGAAGATTTAAAGAACTTCGTCGACAAAGTTGATGCTCGATGGAGTTCCCAGCCTATAGCACCTTGTCTGTTTGATGAGCTAGAGAAGGTGTACGAATTTTATGGGGATCTTCCCTCGAAGATATCAGCCGCATTTTCCCTGACTTCATTTAATCTAATTGTGCTTGTAGAAACACCGTTCGTTGTGTTCCCACTAAGGGACATTGAGATTGTCAATCTGGCGCTGCTTAGACCTGGGATACTTGATATGACAGTCATATTTCAGGACTTTGACAAGGACAATGTGCTTCAAATCAATTCAATTCCCTTGAAGTCGCTTGCTAGCATAAAAGATCGCCTTAACTGGGGTCATGTGAAGTACTATGTGAACACTGCAGAACTAGACTGGAAGGACATAGTGAAAAGCATAGCGGATTTTCCCGAGAAATTCATAGAGGACGGTGGATGGGGTTACTTTAAACTCGAGGATTCTGATACTTTGGCCTACTACAAGGAAATAGCATCCGCCCCAGACTATGACGAAAAATCGCTGACCAGATAGATAGCAAGAAATGGTAGTAAAGCAGGAGAAAGGTTGATTTTGGACGAAAAAGTGTAGCGTCTTTTTTGAATGTGCATGCAGTGCCAATGCCGTAGTAATGAAGATATTCTAGTCATCTGGTATTACTTAACAGATACAGGAGCTTTTCATTGTTTTAATGATTTCAGACAAAGATGGATAGCATCTTTTTATATGTCTAACTGTCTGCCAAGAAAGACAGTTAGCTGCACTTCGCTTCTACCTGTAAACAACCATCCATGTGAGCTGGGAGGTTGAGATGAATTTTTTCTTTTGACTAATAACATAACAGCCTCCATAAAGTCGATATTACACGACTCCCAAACCTTCAAGGCCAGCAAGCATTTCCATGATGCGATTAATGCACACCCAAATATTGCATTCAGCACCTCATCCCTGATATTTTTTTTGCAACCAACCTCCACCAGCCTCACCTAGGTTGCCGCGTTGAGGGACCAGCACAACACAAATTGACAACCCCTTCTTGCGGGAGAGACCAATAAGGAAAAGAGATTTTATTCAGGTGCTTAACTGGTCTGCTCGAGATCACAATTTTGATTAGAATATGAAAACCTTTATGGAAAATGAATATATACCCTTATGGTCCTCAAAGAACAATCATGCACATCCCTGTATAATTTTGAAGAAAAAACTTCAGAGTAGGTGTATTCTTTTCTTCCTAAACTTTCAATTTTCCAGCATAATAATCTCATAAATAGAACTTGGTGCAGACACCAACCTGACTTCTTTGACTGTCTGGGTTTTCAACAGTTTCTCTCATAATTAATCTCCTGTATTCCTATTCCATTTATGGATCAAAGAAAAGTTCTCACAGTACCATGTTCGAGTATCACGAGTGTAATGTGGAAAAATGACTACCTTGTTACACACACTACTTGGCTTTCGACCCACTGTAATAGTTTTCTATCTGAACTTAAAATGAAGATTCAATGCATATTAAATCTCAATATTTCTTTTATTCAAGTGAACTAAGTTGGTCAATAAGTTATACTTAAACAAGAAACATGTATACAATCTGGAATAAGATTGTTATCTGCTATTCTCTAATAACCTCATTTCAATAAATTCACAAACCTCTCCATAAACAAGTGTTCCCAGATAAAGTGTCTTATATGAAAAGTTTTGCTGTGCTTGGTCCGTCATCTACTGATGAGATGTAAATCAGTTTGACGAACTCAGTTTAGGTTTCTTAAGATACCTAAGTATACTCCACATGAATGTAGAAACAAAGAAGAGAATCAAACCAGTTACAACAGCATACTTGAGGCCAAGGTTAACAAGTAAATTTACCAGAAGGCCAGCTAAAACAACGCCACAGAAATTCGCCGACACAGCTCCCCTCCAAAAGTTGCTGTTAAAACAAGTGAAACTGAAGTCCAAACTAAAACCCAGAAAACAAATTTAACTACCTGTTTGGGTTCATCTGCAAGTGGTAGAAGAATCTTATTATTATCAGATTCTAAAACAAAATTATTGGAATTAGCAGCAGAAGTTATAGTTGATTGAGAGAATTTAACTAGAGGAGAGAAGGAATGGAAAATTGAACAAAACTTGGGCTTAGGAGAAGACTTGTGAGGGGAAACGATGAAACCTGTGTTTATGGGGAAGATTCTTCTGTGGGTTTTTAACGGGAAGCAATTTGTTACTGTTGTTGTTGATGGTGTAATGGCAGCCATTGAGGAAGCTCTTTTCAGTTCCCCTCCCACTCCTGAAGAACTGAAAAGTCAAATTTCTGGGATAAAATGAGCTCTATTTGAGAACCAGAATAGTGCCAAAGGAGGAGATACCAAAGGCGTCTCTGTCGCATAGGGTATATTGTTTTATAGCCTGTTTGGATTGCAGCACATCAGAAGTAGTTTTTTGATTTTTAGAAGTAGAAAAATTAAAAGTCAGTTCGGCTGTTAAATTTCAAAAGGCAGTGACTAAATATAACCCACATTTTAGTTAATTACAACCAGTTTTTTTAAGTCTAACATCTTGTTTGTTTGCAGCTGACTAGGCGTCTGGATCTGAGTCAACCTCTGACTCGGGCCGAGTCAGCAGTCAGACCGTTTGTTTTGCATTTTGAGTCAGATCTGACTCGACCTATGACTCAGACATAACCCCTGACTCAGACCCATTTGAGTCAGGTAACAAAATACCCCTGACTCACGGGACCAAACCACTGACTCACGTTTTTTGAGTCAGATGAGTCAGATCTGACTCAAAACAAACATATTGAGTCAGATCCAGATGAGTCAGGTGATTTCACTCAGATCCAGATGACTCAGATCCAGACGACTCAGATGAGTCAGGAGTAACCAAACATAGTGTAAGTACTTATAAACCAATTCAGTGTAGGTATACAAGACCCATAGATTATCCATCGTCCCTATTTTTTTCCCTCGTTTTTTATTTTCCTTTCTGATTTTTAATAATCATCATAGACTGATCCTCGCTACTCATCAATGCGATTCATCAATTACGTTTTCTTTCCAGCCTCAACATTATCTCCATTATTTATATCTATACATGATTGGGCAAGAACTTCGTATATAGTTCTACTGTGATTAATAAGATCATCATATGATTAAATAACAAAATTAAGATCATAAACGTTTTGGTACTCTCACATTACACCAAATTTAACGTTTAGCAACAGCTTATTTCTGTTGCTGAATGGCGTTGAAAACCCTGTCGCAGATTTTAGCAACAGCTCTAGCTCTGTCGCTAAATTCGGTCAGCAACGGCAGTCGCAACAGAAACAAGCTGTTGCGAAACTAAAATACATGAATGAGCTGTTGCTATTATGTTGCTAATTTTAGAGCTATTCCGGGATATTTTTTATTTGGACCGCATATAGTTGTTCTGATTCTGATTTAGCAACCCTTAATTGCCGTTGCTAAATTTTTGCAACGCCAAAAAAAATATAGTCAAGTCTTCGCTGACCAGTCAAAATTGATTTCCCCCAATATTTTCCTGCAATTACCCAGCTCCCCTTCAACTACCCTGATTCACCTAATTCTTGTGATTCAATCTAATAACTCTCATATCCAACATGCAATTAAGATAAAAATTGAACTACATAATTCTCATGATTGACATACAAAAGTTCTATGTTGAGATTTATCAATGAATTGAAAAAAAAAATGATTCATTAATGGATGGTTGACTTAAAAGTATCACAGTAGAAGATAGAAATGTTTACAAGTTTACAACTTACTTACTGAGATGATAAAGACGACAAAATTAGACATACAATGTTCTATGTGGCAGCAGCAAATAGATACAATTTTAACATAATCTGTAAATAGGAAATTGTATACCTAATTGCAGCTACAATTCTGAGCCGAAGCACATTAACACCGAGTATTTCCTGCAAACACCGACAACTACATCAGCAACTCTTCAAAGATCTCAAAAATATGACCAGAACAAAAAAGAGAAGCAGCTTCATAGTATATGCAGAAAAACACCAACTAGGTATAGACCTTGTATCTCTAGCTGCAGATCTAGCTTAACTGTACACATTTGATGTGGGCTGCTGAATGACCCCTCTTCGTACTATCTACAGAAAAAAAAAAAAAAAAGAACAAAAACCCACTCAAAATCAATCTCACTTACTTAAGCTACTAAGGCTTCAGGCAAAGGATGAGCAATAATAAATGATAAGCCTCATGAGACAGAAGAATTATGATCCCAAGACCCACACACAACATAAGAATAATACGTAAAGATGTTCAAGTAGAAACGATCGTCTACGGGCCAAAGATTTTATTAACTTCATAATTCTCTTAAGGTCTTGCACCTTCAGTTCAAGTTGCACATCCCATTAAAACAAGCTTACGGATCCAGTACCAACCCTGCAACTTGATCTGTTACGGCATCAAAAGATCTCTAGTGTCTACACAAATGTGTTCATAAATTCTAATGCAAAACAATCCAGTGTCAATCCTTTCGGTATAGCCCCTTCTTAAGTTCCTGAATTTCTATAATTGTCTGTTCATCTTCTCCCTCTATCAGATCAGGATGGGATGAAACAAATATTAGAGACAACCAAACGAACCATTATCAAGTAATAACTAAACGCACCACCAATAGCTTAACATTGACAAATATGATGCGTCTTAGAGTGGGATCGAAGTTTACATGAGGTTCTAAATCAAGAGGATGAACCTAATTAGCAAATGGGATCTTCAGAGAAGGAAGTGGAAAATGATACTTACCATTCTTTCCGGATGTAGGCCAATGCTCTGCAGTTCTAGCATGAGTTTTTCGACCAGACACATGACTTGATGTTAGCAGTCAGAAGAAATTGCTAAGCAGATCTATTTGATAAGGACGGTGACCCACCCAAATGATTTTCATCAAAGCCATATGCAGTCCAAGTTTCTGAATTCATCAATTCACAACTGGAATCAAGATCAGACTCCAACGTATCCCCATCTTTACATTCACAAAAAGAAAAAAAACTATCAAATCTTACAGATCAAATCAACGCTACAAAGAAAACCACAATTCAGAAATAAAAAAACAACAAACCTTGATGATTTGCACAGATCTTGAATGGCTTAGATAGTCTCATAACCAAATACTTTCTCAGTCTGTTTATTTTTAAGAAGATTCAAAGTTTCAACTCCTCTTTCTTTCTATTGAATTCCATCTTTATCAAATCAGAACAGTTTCTCTTTTCCACACAAACAACAAAAAATAAATCAAACCAATAAGCAACAAAATCGATTTAAATTCGAATTAGAAAACTAAATCACTAAGATTTAGATAAGAGGTTCTTCACCAGTCACAGCATAAACTTCTTCAAGTTTAATGATATGTGCGTTTGTGCACTAGTATATTTTTCTTCACCACCATCTTGCGGCTCCTATCTCTTCTTCTTCTTCTTCTTCTTTGCGGCTGGATAGAGAGAAGGGTTAGAGAAGGGAGTGGATAAGATTTCTGAAGTCTAGGGTTAGAGAAATATGGGAGTCGGGTGGATTCATCTATCTGATTCAAAATGGGTTGAGTTGACTTGGCATGCGTGATCTTTCTGCAGTTGCTAATAGCAACTGGAGGTTAGCAGTCCCGAATTTCGCGACAGAAAATAATTGTTGCTAAATCTTAGAAACAGCTTTTTTTAGTTGCTAATTAGCAACAACTTTAGCTCTGTTGCTAATCTGGGTTGCTAAATCCAGAATTTGGTGTCATATCCTAATAAGATCATCATTTGTTAAATGATTTACACTACAAATACGATGATATTGAATTATATAAGTTTACAATTAAATCAATTATGTTTTTACTTTGAAGATGAGAAATTAATATATTTATTTATTTAAATTAAAATGATATATAATTTCAGCAAGATGAAAAAGAAAAAAAAAAAAAGAAGAAAAAAACTGGAAAAAAAAGACAATCAAGATCGGAAAAAAAAATTTAAGTAAAAATCTAAAAAATAAGTAACCTGGACAGTAATCGATATAACAGTGAGTTTTCATTACCCACGTCAATTAAGGTTCAAACAAACTTTTTTTTAAACGAGGGTTGCATTTAGTCAACAGAACGGTTGTATTTAGCCATTGCCTTTCAAAACCACTTCTAAAAGTCGAAAAGTTAACTTTTTGTGAAGCAAAATAGTTCTGCTTCCGACTTCGACTTCTGAAGAAGCAGAAGTTAGAAGCAGACTCCTGGCTTCGACTTTTAGCTCACACATGAATATAAAATTATAAACTCAAATAAGCTTTGTCACTTTGAGTTTTATTGGGTTTTATAACCCCAAAAAACCACGATGCCCACAGATATGAATTATAAACTAGTATTTAATCTGTGTTACGTATCGGGTACGATGACAATTAGCTTCAATTTGGTGAGGCGGACTTCGTCCTGTATCCATCCCAGAAGGGGTCTCAATTAACAACTGCAATGCATAATGAATTATCATTTAGTATATTAACATTTAGAACCAAATTCACCAATAATATGTTTTTTAAATTTTTGAAGATAAAGAGATCCTCTTAAACAAAATATGTTTGAAAAATTATACCAACCTTTGAATCAGTAAGTAGTTTAGGACACTGCCAAAGTAACACTACATTCCCTTAGTCTTGCTAGATTTTAGACTACATATTTCTAGGTTAACTATTTTTTTCAACTTAAAAGTAAAGAAACAAAGTCACAATAATATTCTACCTCAAAACCCCAATAATGGCTTCCAGTTCGGCCGAATCTTATTTGTACTTCACAAGATACACAAATCTCTATCTACTTTACGTACCATATCATATACGTGTGTTAAGAATCAAGCGACCTACTCAGTTGTTCACCCATGCTCTAATTCCCTGTGGTAAAATGAAAAATCACACTCATTATATAATTGTATCAGTATATGACGTTAGAGACACTAAAAATAAACATGATATTGATACGAAAAAGATTGCCAACTCTAAACAATGCTAAACATATGAAGTGCTTCCCGTCAAAGAAGATATAATCAAGAAAATGCATTGATATATCTTTCTTCAAAAATTATATACTTACGTAAAGAATCAAGCGGCCAACTCCATTGCTTCTTCAGGCTCCAACTCCATGTAGTTATATGAACAATCACACCACTATATAATTGTATCAATATATGATATTAGGGACACTAAAAAGAAATACGATATTAATATAAAATAGACTGTCAACTCTAAATAGTGCAAATTATATGAAGTGCTCCCCGTCGTAAAAGATGTAAATACCTCTTTCCGACAGAGAAACCATAGTAGGGCCATCTCGTCGAAAAAGATGTAATCAAGAAAACATACTGATATATCTTTCTTCAGAAATCATATACATACATTAAGAACAAACGCCCAACTCAACTGCTCTTCCAGGCTCCAACTTCTTGTAGTTAAATGAAAAGTCACACTTACTATAATATATGATATTGGAGACACTAAAAAGAAACACATATTAATATGAAATAGATTGTCAAATCCAAATATTTCAAGGCATATGAAGTGCTTATCTTTGAAGAAGATGTAATCCAGGAAATGCACTAATGTATCTTTCTCCACCAATCATATACTTGCATTAAGAATCAAGCGGTCAAGTTCTCATCCAGGCTCTAGATCCCTGTAGTTAAATGAAAAATCACGCTGACTATATAGTTGTATTAATATATGATATTAGAGACACTAAAAAGAAACATGGTATTAATATAAAATAGATTGAAAACTCTAAATGGTGCAAAACATATGAAGTGCTTCCCGTCGAAAAGGATGTAAATACCTCTTTCTCAACATAGCAACATTAGTTGGGCCATCTCGTTGAAGAAAATTTAATCAAGGAAATGCGCTAATATATCTTTCTTCACAAATCATACACTTGCGTTAAGAATCAAACGCCAAATCAACTGCTTCTCTAGGATCCAACTCCATGTAGTTAAATGAAAAGCACGCCTGAAAAAGTGGGGGTCTAACAACCACACCCAATATTTTGTTTAGGCAATTTGAATGGACTAACTCCAATATACTTCCAAGAGAATCAACTAGACAGTCAGATCAAATCAAGGAAAATACATCCAAGAGTTATATCTCTGTTTCTCAATGTAATCAACAAATCAAACATATAGAAATCCGCGAGCCTGATTATTATGAGAAACAACTTGAACGGTACCAAAGACCAATGTTCAAGTGTCAATCAATTTATATCAACAACCAAAGGTTGGATTATCTAATTGATTGAACTACGCATAACCTGTGATATTTCAATTATATAGAAAATATAATGCGGAAAAGAAATAACACAGACACTAGAAATTTTGTTAACGAGGAAACAACAAATGCAGAAAAACCCTGGGACCTAGTACAGATTTGAACACCAGACTCTATCCAACTACAAGTTAACTTCAGACTGGAATGTAGTTGAGCCCTAACCAATCTCACACTGATTAAGCTACAGTCGCGTTCCTTACGCCTATGAATCCAAGAAAGACTCTACGCATTTGATTCCCTTAGCTGATCTCACCCATAACTAAGAGTTACTACGACCCAAAGTCGAAGACTTGATAAACAAATCTGTCTCACATAGAAAAGTCTATTGAATAGATAAATTTGTCTCCCACAGATATACCTACGAGTTTTTGTTCCATCTTTTGATAAATCAAGGTGAGCAAGAACCAATTGATACACCAGACTTATATTCCCGAAGAACATCCTAGTAATATCAATCACCTCACAATGATCTTAACCGTATGGATTCGATGCGGAACAAGATATTTGGAATCAAAAACGATGAGACGAAGATGTTTGTGACTACTTTTTATTTTACCTATCGGAGATTGAATCTCGAGAAAATCTTAGATAAGATAGTACTCAATACAATAGAACAAAGTAAGATGATAACACGCAACTACAGAGAAAATAGTTGGGTC
Organism: Papaver somniferum; assembly: GCF_003573695.1. Lineage (NCBI taxonomy): Eukaryota > Viridiplantae > Streptophyta > Magnoliopsida > Ranunculales > Papaveraceae > Papaver > Papaver somniferum. The sequence continues at coordinate 52,850,510 of NC_039362.1, read as the reverse complement.
CGGCTTCAGAATCCCAATGAAGTCTTTAAGTCGTCAACCTATAATGGTTTTAGAAAAACCTAGGTTAAAGGAGAATCGACTCTAGTCGCAACTAGTATCACACAGGAGGTGTGGGGATTAGGTTTCCCAGTTGCTAGAGTTCTCCCTTAGATAGTCTTCAAATCGGGGTTTGCAATCAATATTACCTTGGTAATAAACCATTCAATACTCACTGTTAGATGAAAACCTGATTAGATTCAAGTTAATATCTTTCAACCGTTAACTCGAACTTAGCTTATTACACACAAATGAAAAGTAACTTCATTTAGATATGGGTAACCGTATCTAAACGTGTACACCTTGTTGGCTCAACAATAGTTAACCGAAGTTATCCATATGAACACTTTCATATCAACCTTGTTCATCTTAATCACAACTAGTTCAAATGACTCAAATGAAACTAGTTCTAGAGTTGTTCAATTGTATATATTCTCATAAAAGTATACAAGACACAATTGAAGCAAAATCAATTTTATTCACTCGAATCAATTCATGAATATTATAGCCACGGTTTGCAAAAGATTGCATTCCTTAATTTATATACGTATTTGTTCATGAAGAAATCGATTTTAGAACTTAACCCACTCAAGTATGCAAAAGGGTACACATACCTAAGTATCCGGACTTGGTCTGTGTTCGCCAGTATGCAAACGGGTACGCATACTGTCGTACACAACCAAACTCAGTTGAATTCCCAGAGTTGAACTGTTAAGCCGGTGCGCATACGGGTATGCATACTAAGTTCCCGAACTTCAAGTATCAAACCAGTACGCATACGGGTATGCATTCTATGGTTCCCGGACTTGAAATAACTTGCAACAGTTAGCATACAAGTACGCATATTGTGTTGTATCCAATCAATGGTTAATTGTTCTAAACTCCATTTTAATCATTGAAACATGCTTGGAAGACGGGAATAGCGGTCTCACACAAACTATTAGCTTCAAAGCAATTTTCAAGTGATGAATAGATCAATATGAAACATTCCGAGTCTACATCAAATGACTGTCTCACACAAATCATGTAAGATGTTACCAGGCCATTTTCACATGATCATCTTTTGACTTTCGTTAAGAATAAAGATGAACTCGGCTAAAGCGAAATCTTACCAACACATATTTCGAGAAATATGTAAGCGAGTTAAACTCATATCGAAATATCAAATGTGTATAATATAAAGTCTATATAGCTATACGACTTTTGTCTCAATAGGATATAGAATAGAAATAGAATTCTGAGTGATAGATGAGTTCAAGTCTAAACATACCTTTTGTTGATGAAGTTCCACACGCTCCCCTTAGTAGTTCTTCGTCTTCAATTGATGAACGTCGTGAAGTCTAAATCTCAACTTCACATTCTATCCTAATCCGAGACATAGCTATAAGTAGACTAGAAATCAAGACTTATAGTTTTGGCAA